>NC_057811.1:286438064-286685907 GCF_018294505.1 Triticum aestivum
CCTTGAATGACTACGTCCATGCGGCGTGCACCTCTGAGCCGTCGCCATTGCCGTCCTCCGTTCGAGCCGCTCTTCGTGACCCGCTCTGGATGGCTGTGATGCACGAGGAGTTTGACGCCTTGTTGCGCAACCGGACGTGGCAGCTTGTTCCCCGTCCCCGGCACGCCAACGTGATTTCCGGGAAATGGGTCTTTAAACACAAGCTCCGTCCTGACGGTACCCTTGATCGCTACAAAGCGCACTGGGTCGTTCGTGGCTTCCGACAGTGTGCTGGCATCGACTTCACTGACACCTTCGCTCTGGTCGTCATGCCCGGCACGATACGCACGGTTCTCCACCTTGTGGTCTCCTGTGCTTGGCCGGTGCACCAGATGGACGTCTCCAACGCCTTCCTCCATGATCACCTAGAGGAGCAGGTCTTCTGCCAGCAGCCCACCGGGTTTGTTGACCCGACGCTTCCCGACCACGTGTGCCTGCTTTCGCGGTCCTTATACGGACTCAAGCAGGCTCCGCGCGCTTGGTACCAGCGCATCGCGGCGTTTCTCCACCAGCTTGGGTTCCGCTCTACCCGCTCGGACGCCTCGCTCTTCGTCTATCATCAAGGCTCTGACACGGCCTACTTGTTGCTCTATGTCGACGACATCATCCTGACGGCATGTACGGCTGGTCTTCTCAGTCAGCTCACGGCTCGTCTTCGCGTTGAGTTCTCCATCAAGGACTTGGGTCCTTTGCACTACTTCCTCGGTGTCGAGGTGGTGCGCCGTCCGGATGGTTTCTTCCTTCATCAGCAGAAGTACGCTCAGAGCTCCTGGAGCGCGCCGGCATGCTTAACTGCAAGCCCGCCGCTACGCCTGTTGATACGAAGGCCAAGCTTTCTATTACGGATGGTTCTCCTGCTTTCGATGCTGCTTTCTATCGGTCTATCGTTGGTGCTCTCCAGTACCTCACTCTGACTCGACCGGAGATCCAGTATGTCGTGCAGCAGGTGTGTCTTCATATGCATGCTCCTCGAGACGTTCATTGGGCTACCGTCAAGCGGATTCTCCGCTATATCTGTGGCACTATGAATCTTGGCGTCACGCTTCACGCCTCCGCCGACATCGCCCTTACCACCTACTCCGATGCAGACTAGGCGGGCTGCCTTGACACTCGCTGCTCCACTTTGGGCTATTGTGTCTACCTTGGACCCTCACTTATCTCGTGGTCGTCCAAGCGACAGCCTACGGTCTCTCGTTCCAGTGCTGAGGCTGAGTATCTTGCGGTGGCCAACGCTGTCGCCAAGTGTTCGTGGCTTCGCCAGCTGCTTCAGGAGCTCTCTTGCCCTGTTGACCGTGCCACAGTGGTTTGCTACGACAATGTCTCGGCGGTCTACCTCTCCGCTAACCCGGTGCATCATCGACGGACCAAGCATATTGAGTTGGATATCCATTTTGGTCGGGAACAGGTGGCTCTTGGCCATATTCGTGTTTTACACGTCCCTACCTCCCAACAATTTGCAGATATCATGACCAAGGGCTTGCCTACGGCGTCATTTGAGGAGTTCCGGTCCAGTCTTTGCGTCAGCCGCGGTGCCGCTTCGACTGCGGGGGGTGTCGAGTATATGTGTTGTGCATATTTGTGTATTGGGCCCACCTCCTAGTTGCCTTGTATAGTTGAGGTCGTGGCCTACTCTTGTACATCATACATACGTGCGTTTGCACCTGAGGAATACAACACTTAATTCCCACAACATACAGTGGCAGTTGGCGGCAGCGGCCTCTGAGAGCACGCCGGACCGGTGTGTGCCCCATACCCGGCAAGTGGCTAGGTTAGGGCCTCAGGTCTTTGATGTTAGGCTTGTCTGTGAGGACTGTGGTATTAGGCCCGAACTATCAGCATTCCTTCATTAACTGGATAGGAGTAGCGACAGTTGTCGCATAGGCGGTGGCATCAGACTTATTGTTGTATCTCTTTGTAAGGTCTTTTGTGAATAATTAATAAAATGGTTGTATGCATTGTTCAGATGCAGAGGCCGGGGGTAATCCTCCTTCTCTAAAAAAATACAACATCAATATCATATATGTGTATTTTTATATTATATTTATTAGGCATTGTAGATGTTGGTATATTCTGATATAAATTTGGTCAGACAAATCTAATAGTAAAAAGGAACAAAGTGACTACAAAATCCAAAGATGCAGTTTCAGGGATATACAGAGTGTGTACGAACATCATGTGGTCGCCAAAATAGCAACTGTAAATACAGGACTAACTCAAGTATTAGCTCAATTAGCTAAATGATTGTGCATTGTCATGGAACAATAAACTTAGCCATAGTGATATTAATCAAAACATTATCGTAATCATCATAAAAACATAGAGACTTTGATTAAAACATAAATTTGATTAAGAAGTGTCAGCATGCCAAAACTTTTACAAAAACGATATGATCGTAAAATCACTCTTTGTTATGACTTTTATATTTATAACCTTGCAACTGCCTGGCGGTCGACCCATTAGGCTTGGGCTTGGTCGGTACTTAGATGGACACCAAGTAATCATCGCTTTCTTTGGCCTTTGTTGGTTTTATTATCCCGCTATCTAGCAAGCAGGATGGACAATTTACCCCATATTGTTCTCTACACCCCCACTCCCAAGTTCTCTATATTATTCGCCACCCCTGGGCCCTCCCCTCTCCCCTAGCTTTCGTCGGCCATGTAGTAGGTGAGGGTCCCCTCCCTGGTTTCCTTTGTGTAGATGTAGTCAGTGGCGGAGCTTCTTGGGGGCCAACCTGGGCCATGCCCCCCCCCCCAGCTCACAAAAAACATGTATATTTTCCTTTGTATTAGGCCATTTTCAACTAATAATAAGCTGAGAGCCATTACGTTTGCCCCCCTCCCCCACAGCCCATGCCCCCCCGATTTTGACTCAAGCTCCGCCACTGGATGTAGTTCCTAATTTCGTCCTTCATGGCGCTATTTAGCGTAAACTCGTCAGGGTGGAGTACTCGGCGAGTCGTTGACGAAGAGCCCGAATCTGCCCTCAACGGCAACGGTTCTCTCTTGGTATGGCTTGTATCATCCGGCATCTCCAACGCTGACCCCCAAAACGAACAAACTATTTGTATGTTGACTCGCCCTTGTACAGTGATGAGTAAGGCTAGTCATAGTGGAGAGTATCTTAGACTAGTGTCATATATATATGACACTAGTCTATGTTATTACTTTCATATTGCAAAGTATCATAGCCATCCAACCTGCCCCTGAATGTTCGCTCCGGGTTTTTTTATTAAGTTTGCAATACTCAAAATATTACAGAAAATAATTTATACATAAATAACATGCAAATATCTCTAGTACAATTATAGTTCATAGCAATATTACATTCAAGATAACTGGACGTTCAACAAGTTTTTCAATTCAAGGATACTCAAGTCAGAAGGGGCATAAGGTTTATTTGTTTTTTTGCGTGAGAGGAAGTCACTCCATTGTACATAGATGTCTTGATCTAGGACGTGTTCGGAGCCACTCTGCTCCACAACTCCGCTGCTCCGCCAAACAGTACAACTCCGTGGAGTCGAAAGAGTGGAGCGGAGCGGTTCGCCGTTGAATCTCGCAGAGTCGCTGAAACCGAGCTCCTATTCACACTATTCTAGTTTACATTTAACCTTCCTATAATTTTATACTATGCAAACAATAATTGCTCAAAATAGCAATAAGAGATAATCTATTATACGTAAGTTTTTTTGACTTCACTAAATGATGAGTAAGGCTAGTCAATGTGTGAAGTAAGAGCCTGTTTGGGATTGCTCTACTCCTTAAAATTCAGCTCTGCTCCAGAAAACACAAGCCAAACGAAGTAGCTCCATGATATGCCGCTCCGTAAAAAAATTAGAAGCTGGTACAACTCTCGGTTTTTTATGAAGCTCTTCAGGGGGTGTTTCAAAAAACTCTAAAAGTTGTAGATGGGAGGAAATTACCCATCACTATCATCAGTAAGTGGATATCTCTTCGTTTCTCTCTCCTCATCCAATCAAATAAATTCTTTCCACCAAATTTCTCATTCTATATAAAACTGCTCCAAAATGGATTTGCTGAAGTGAACTAATTTTGATGAAGCGGAGTGGTCCCAAAGAGGCAACTTGAGAACGGGATTTTGGAGCTCGGCCTCCATGGAGGCTAATTTTTTTGAAAATTTTAGAAGTCATACTTTTTGGTTTCAAAAAAATCTGAAAAAAATGTACAAGTACACAATGATGTGATGTGTACATGTGCAAATTTTCAGAATGAAATACTTTGAGATGTGATAGATGCAAAAAGAACAAATTCATGGACTTTTGAGCAATTATTGTTTACACAGCCCTTATTTTAAGGTATTTCGTCTTGAAAATTTAGACACATGTATTATGCCAATTTAGACACATGTATTATGCCTCTGTGGTACTGTTGTTCAATTTTTTTTTGAAATGTGAAGATATGAATTTCATTCAATTTTGATTTATTTTTTAAAACCAGCCATGTCGACTTTACAGGAATGTCGACACGGAAGACGGAACACATAATAATATAGGTGAAATCCACATAGGTCTTCCAGTCACGATAGTAGGAACAAAGCAACTAAGGCCATTACAGCAACCACACGCAGCTGACCCACCACGGTCACAACATAATAGAGTTCACACCGCACACAAAGTCACACCAGCAACACGCTTCACAGCAGTTCATAAGCAAACCACGAGACATACTGGAGCAGCACAACAGCAGTACCACTCGTCTCATTATTTACGCATATGTAACGAGATATAGATAACTAGGTGCTCGAGAGCACACGATCTTCACTTGTCCTTCTTCTCCCTGGCGATGAGGTCCATCACAGCTCGTTTGATGCTTCCTCCATTCTTGGCAAGAAGCTCCTTGTTCGTCTCCCTGTCATCAAATCCCTGGAAGAGGAACAACACTAGGCTCAGGAGCTTGCCACGGCAATCATCATACCAACGAAATCCAGAGTAGGGCATGTATCTATCTTACCATTTCGTTCAGTTCCGCCAGCAGAGGGTCCCATTCATTGACACCACACAGATCATCCACGGACTGCTCCAGGTTGTACTTATTCTGCCTCAGTATCTCCTTGTTCAGATCAACCTGCTTAAAGCCCATTTCCTCCAGCTCCTGCAGCAGTTTCTCTTCTGTAAGACTGTCGATGTCAAGCGGCGCAGATGCTACATCCACAGGTGTGGTTGCAGCTACGGGCAGATCCACAGGGATACTAGTAAGCGAACTTGTGGGCACATCAGCAGGTGTAGTCACAGCAGGTCTCGGAATGACTTCAGGTGCAAGTACATTAACACTTGGCACGAAAGCAGCTGCATTTTCACTGGATGACGGAACATCGACCATGGGGTATGGAGGAGCTGCTGAAAATGCTGAGGGGGATTTCTTGGGCTCAGCAGCTTCATGGTATATCAAAGGCTCCAGCAGTTCCATTCTAGTGCCGTTCACATGTTCATCTAGGACTTGGTTAGCAGGCTCCATGTTGACATCAATCAAATTACTTGTGTTTGTCATGTTGCTTTCCTGAGGCAGACTACTTGTGTTTGTGATGTTGCTTTCCTGAGGCAGACTACTTGTGTTTGTGATGTTGCTTTCCTGAGGCTGATTCAAGTTAACAGCAGCAGTCTTGTTGTCACTGACAAAAGATGGATCTTCCACCTGCAGATGCATTCAGGATTAAGGTGATAAAACAAAGGCAACCATCTTGATTATACATCCACACACGCAAAAGAAATGGTAGGACACCCAACCTGGATATGAACCCAAACTCGCTGACCAAATTTTTGACCAGAAGGTGATGCCAGTCTCCAGTAAGATATATACCTCCCAGGCCTTGCAGGTGCCACAAAATCAACAGCAACATCCATCTCTTGATCCACCGGAAATCCATTCAATGGAATCTGCACAACCATACCAACTCAGAACTGGGGATTTTTTTTATCACAGCTGATATTCAGCCTTAACATGCAATTCATAGCAGAGCTTGAAACAATATGCATGGTAACTATACCTCTAGTGGGACAGAGGTCTGCAGTGCAAATTGATCACCACCGACCCAAATTAGCTGTGTGCCCAAGGGCCACATGATAGACCCGTTGTTGTGCATGCGCCAAATCTTAGTGAACGGGCTTGAAGGTGACATAAGTGTGCCATCCAGCACCGTTACATCCAAAATGAAGCGGCTTTCAAGCTTCTCACGCTTTGACTTCATCGAAGCACGTGAATGGATTTTCCGGCACTGAAATAAAGAACAGAATTAATCTACTAGTAGGCCCAATTGCAACAAATTAGTCTCTGAAGGGTTTCAAGATTGATCAGCTCCTGCTTAGGCTGGTCATAGTGGGAGTAACATAGATAGTAACATAGATGCTACGTAAGCAAAAAAGATGATGTGTCAAGTAATTAATGAGGAGAGAGGCAAATAGAGTAACATAATATGTTACCATCACATAGCGCTTTCCAATGCAAAATGAGTCAACAAAGCAATAAATGAAGATGTATATGTTATCACACTTATGTTACTACCCACTATAAAGGTAGTAACATAGACTAGTAACATGTACATGTTATCACACTTATGTTACTACCCACTATAAAGGTAGTAACATAGACTAGTAACATGTACATGTTACTAGTCTAAGTTACTCCCCACTATGACTAGCCTTAAGGGCAGAGCGCGCCTCCATTACTTTTCACCTAGCAACTTATTATACCGACTATAAAGCAACTCACCAAATTAGGGTCGCGAGATAACTTGTGTGGCAGGATAGGCTTGTCTATTCTGGTGTACTCAACCTCACTGCCCATACGACGGAAGCAGGTATCACACAGATCATAATCTTCTTTCCTGATGGCAGAGACAGAAGACATCAGAGTAAGGACACCAAGAAATAGCTATGACAAATAATTATAGTTCTGAGAGTAGTTGCGACTTAAGAAGATCTTACACATTAGACTTGTAGCGTGGCCCAACAATTGGTTGTACTCCACAACCATCACACTGAATCCACCTATGTGAAATTCGTGGTGACCTCTCACTGTTATTACCAAGATTCCCATACAGACGCCCAGCAGATAGCAGATGGCCAGGGTAAGGAAATTGTGGAGAATGTCCATAACCCAAGGGTGCATGGGGGGCTGGTGGGGATGGGTGAGGCGCTTTATACATTGGAACACGCCATCCAGGATCACTAGCTGGTTTGACATTAGTTTCAGGTTGCCAAATGGATCTCGGCTGGGACCATCCATCCACCGATCTTCGTGGCTGGAACCATTCATTTCCAGATGCATTTGGATGACTTGGACGAAAACTGGGAACAGTGGAACGAGCAGGTTGTTCAGCAGAGGGCATGACAGACTTCCCCTTACTTTGAGCATCACTCATATCCTTGGAACCAGAACTGTTACCACCTGAATTAGAGGTGTACAGCAAATCCTCAACAGAAGGATATAATGATCCTTGGCCTTGAGAAGCTTCAGTGATGACTACAGCAGGAACTTCAACTAACACACTCTTAAGACCTCCTGTCTCAGATGATACAGGGCTTCGTTCATTCAAAGGTCGTGAACCCAAACTTGCCTCAACTTTAGGCTGACCATCAGCTTTGAGATCAACCTGTGCTTGCTGCACACCACTGGAGGAGACAGGTGACCTGTCAGCACGCCCAGCAGATTGGCTACTGTTGGTTGATGTGATCAAGTTCACGAAAGGTTTTATCAGATCAGTTAATTGTGGTGGTGCTGCATCAAGTACTTCACGTGACAGTTTTGCAAGGGATTCAGGAACTGGCTCATGGATAGATTTCATAGCTTCATCAAGAGCTGATTTTAAATGAGCTAGTGGATCTTCCCTTGCAGTGGATCTCAAAGGTTCTGATATGGGCTTTAAAGCTTCATCAATAACAGATTTTATCTGAGCTAACGGATCCTGAGTGGTGGCCCCAAGAGGTTTAGGGCTTGAATCCTGCCGGTTAATGTGAGATGCCCCAGCGTGGCTATTCTTTAACTGAACATTAATCCTGAGAGGGTTCAATTTCTGATGGATAGCTGCATCATGCAAGTCCTCGTCATCATCCAGCATGACAACATCCCCATCCTCATCAGTGTAAGTGAGAAAGAAGTCAGCATCAGGGGCAAACTTAAAAGCATTTGCAATTTTGGAACGAAGAGCAGATAGATTCAAGGTGAAGTGTGTTCCGTTGACATAACCATTGAACCTCTTAAGTGTGTCACCATATTTGACCTGGAATATAGAGAAGGGAGAAATGAGAACACTGCGCTAGAACACAATTAGATCATATGACACGCAAACCATGAGGACATAATAATGATCCAAAACGCAACCAATTTTTACACGACCTATAGGAGATCAGGTCCAAACAATGGTTGAGGAACTCACTAGTCCTTATACTACATAAGTTGAAGGATTATCAAAGGAGCAATACTCAGAAAGCATATGGTGATGGTAATATATGGTACAGACAGTCATGCCCATCTGATAAGAAACATAAGAAGATAGATCATAATTAGTTTCAGTTATGTTGGCAGCAGTACGATATTCTAGAGGAATTGTGATGTCCGGAGCACAACTTCCCTTATAGCTAGAGGAAATTTGTGAGGTGCTGATTTCAAACTGAATGGTTGCATTGATCATAATTTATTCTCTTCTACAAATTAGGTAAGAGAATAAACTACTCAATCATAGTGCAAGTCTTAATGGTTCTAGATTATAGATGTACAAAGACTGATCATTATTTCTTCTCTTCTACCAATTAGGAGGGCCATAATGAGAACACAGTTTACACAAATGTACAGAGAGAACCTCCGTAAAGAAATATAAGAGCGTTTAAATCACTAACGCTCTTATATTTCTATATGGAGGGAGTACCAATTTAACTTATGTGACAGTAGCCTATACGAGAGTCAAAACATTATTAACCATAGAGTCTATGTGAACCAATTTAGCTTATGTGACGAGCTGATGGCAGCCTATACAAGAGACCGAAAACTATCATAGATAAGGTTGGTCTCTTAATGGATGAAATATTAGCAATCTCTCACTACACGTTATGAAAGAAGATGAAACGTAAAAAAAATTCAGCTCAGCAACGAACAACCAAAATTGAACTTGTAAGTCCTGAAGTTGCAAAATATACAGAAGGAGTGGTGCATGAGAATACTCAATCAGAAAATAACTAGAACAAACTACACAACTTTATTCAAAGAGCCATAAAGTGACATGTGATGGACAAAGGACTGGTCAGCTGAGTGACTACATGCATCGATGATACACTTAACCCCGTAATCAAGATTGCCATAAACAATATTGATACCGGTACTGACATAGAAATTACGAGTTTTGGATTTATTTGCTCTGATTTGAGGTTAGATGTCTAATATGTACTCGTAGTATTACTTCGCCTATATCCTAGAGAGAAGCACAATACGCACTGATCCATTAAGTTATTCAATAGAAAACAGGATCTGACAAACATATTTTGGAGTAAAACCGGGTCAGGTGCATATTTTAACAACAAACATGAGCAGGCCGCGCCCGTCCAAACGTCCCTCGATCTCTAATCCAACATATCGATCCCAGAGAGAACGGCATACACGTGTTCTCTCGTACTACCAAGAAATATAGGAGCCTTAGCCACATCATGCGCACAACCTGTGTGATCAATCTTATTCTACACCTATTGATTGTAGGAGATCAATTATTTAACTATAAAAACTATGGTTGCTCCTAGAAAGAAGATGCAGAAGGTAACCACAAAACCAAACACGTAAAAATACGTCCGATCAGTGGGCAAACCCCAACCTCACACCCAAGCCACGCCCAATCAACCAGCAATCACGAAGCCGACCCCTTGAACAAACCCCTCTAAAAGCGGTTCCCCTCCCTCGCACGCAATCCCCTTACTGGCGAAACAAAACCACGGCTCGAGACCAGGAGAAGGATCACCTTGACGACGACGTCCCACGGGTCGGGCCCCGACGCGAGGCCGTCGAACGGCGGCGCGCTCAGGCCGGACATGGCGGCGGGGAAACCCTCGGGGGGAGGCGGAGGAGGCGGCGATCGTGCGGAGGAGCGGGTCAATCCTAGACGAGACGAAGTTAGCGGCCGGAAACCTCGGAGGGCGGCGGCGTCGTCGAGGGGCGCGAGAGCTGCGTAGCCGTAAGCCGCAGCGGCGGTGGTGGCGGCGTGGGGGAGAGTGGCGATGTGCGGGTGCGGCCAAGGCTTCGGGTGCCAGAGTCCTCTTTTATCACGCCTTTTCCTTCGGTGCGAAGGATGGACACCGTTGGGGCAATTAAGTCGTGGGGGTGCGGGACCCAGGCGCCAGCGAGCGAGGCCTCGCACCGCCTGCGCGGGCACGAGGGGGCTGAGTGTAAAACTGCCTAGGGGTTTCCTTTGGATTACCTGTCAGAGTTGCGAAGTAGTAGTAGAGGGTGAGAATGCATTTAACGCCTGTCCGGTGTCACGTCTTGTCGCGTGGGCTCCACGCTTGCGACCCACGCGTCAGCTGCTGGATATGGATAATGGTTTCGAATTTTAACATATTTTAGTCCTGCCATCTTCATCAAGTTAAAAGAAACTAGCACAAGGCCCGTGCGTTGCAACGGGGCATATACATTTTAGTGGTTTGACATTATGTTATAGCACATAAGACCATGTGTTACAGCGAATACAAAATAAATAAGCGTGTGGTTACAAACCTGAAAATTATTTTACCAATCAAACAACTTTTATTATTTGGTGGTTCAAATGAATGGTGTCAAATACACATCAACATTGTCAACTAATAGAATTTGCAAATAATGCCAGCTCAGTAGTCATGTGGCATGTTCCCAATTGCAACAAAGAAGATTCTATTTTAGCTTGTTACACGAAATTTACATTTTTTTCTAGAAGAAATATTGCCTATAAATAAATTAAATAATAATGATAAACTTTAGCACAATGCAATGGTTTATATTTTTTAATTTAAGATGAAGGACATGAAAGAGAAAACGATGACCATACTAAGGCTACAGGAAAGGCATACAAAGCATATCATACAGTTATTATATAACACCACGCCTTTAGACATTTCCAAATATATAAAACATAAGGTACTGAATTCTTTTACATAGACTGATATGACTCAAAAATACAATGGTCAATGAGAGGACAAAAAAGGCACAGGATTTTCTTTTGTACATCAATGCCAACTAAAAATAATAAGAATTGTAATTAAAGAAAAACGACCAAAAAAACTGTTAAGAGCATTTGTCTTGCACTCTGACTCAATGTTTTGCTGGCACATTTCCTCATGAACAAATTTGCTTTACTAACCCTCCTATAAAACTTTCAGCTGGATGTCGGTGCCACCGAACTACCCGCTCAATTGTAGGCTCAACTCCAACCAGCTCCATTCTAGGAATAGATGGATTTGTAGTTTTCGACTCCTACTTCAAAAAAGTTTGTTGGGCCTCTACTTTGAGTGAGAACCATACAGTCATACTGCAAACACATAAAAAGTAACGGTTGAAGTAATGCAGAATAATATTCTCAAGTTTAATATACACAGGAAAATGAAAATATCATTATAACAAACAAGGAAAAAGGTTTATAAGTTCTATATTGATGCTCACAATGTCTCTATCCAGCACAGAAAGTCATTTTACTTTTGAGAGCATCATCGATTTAATCTTTATTTTCTCAAGTGGATAACAATTCATCATTGTCACCAACTACACAATAGGAAATGTGAATAAAAAGACTGCATTAAGAATTAAGGGAGAAGTCCAGGGAAGTTTAACCCCCACTCTCAAATGAGAGATCCATGTGCTTACTTTGCTTTTCATGTAGCTTCAGAATAATGTATTACCTGTTGTAGATTTTTACTCGTTCTCACTGTCATTCTACTGGAAATTCCACAAGGAAAATATATGCCTTCTTCTTTCATAGTAGTGAGCGCTGAACCTGGACCATCAAAGAGAAGATAATTTCTCATCAAATTGCCCAGCACTGTAATGAGAAGAGAAGCATCCATAAAGTAATAAACAAACCGAATCTGAATGTACCTCATCAAATGAAGGTGGCAGAAGTGTGGCGACCTAGCATAGATGTTTCACAGCCTCAAGGCTTGCAGAATCAGAGAAGTCAGAAGCCTGCTATGTATAATATGTAGGCATGTATTCTTACTTCATGAGTCTCTTATCTACTTTCCAGTAGGCAAATTTTTGTAAGCAGACTTATCTTACTTGAGAATCCTCGCTTCTTTCCAGATTTCTTGAGAAAAGTTTATGGTCATTGGTCATCATAACATCTACATTTTAGCGCTGGGTAATGAAAACAGAACATGGTAAATTTACCTGAATATGTCCCACAAATATTTGTACGATGGATGTTAGTTTAACTCGAACCAATTGCACTAATAAAATAGAACACTTAGAAAGAAGGTAAAATCAGCCTCACCAACAACGACTTTCACTAAGTAGAAGGACATTCCCTTCCCCAGCAGCCCCACACCAAGACCTCGAAGCGAGCTTCTGCTAAAAATCATAAAATGAAATGTGGCTTTACAGAAGATGATGATTTTCCATCAATGTTAGAATATCAGAACTTATCCAGTTCAAAGAACAGAAAGGTAAAGAAGGTGGACCTGTGGGAAAGATCAAGCCTTCCTCGGCAGTGCAGAAATAGTCGCAGTACACGCTCCCGCAGTGCACTGCCTAACACAAAGTTCTTTATTGCTTTCTCGTATATAGAGAATAACTAAATATTTCATATTTTTATATTAGGTTTTTTAAACATTTTTTCCACTCTCTAAGTCTCCACTAATTAGACTGAAATAGAGTCTAGTAAATTAATAGCCGATTGATATTTTTTGAGGTTTGGCGGCCATCTCTTTTTCTGTTCAGCTAGTACTATAACAAAATTCTGTAGATACCTTGGCAACGGTAGCGGAATCCTTAACACAAACCAGTAACCCAAGTACATGGTAGGTAAGAATATATAGGCGCTAACTTGGAGCAAGAGAACTCCTTTAGGTATTACCATTATTATTGTCAAGCACATCTACCAGAATCTTTTTTTTAAGGAAGAAACATGACAGTAGCCAATTTATTTAGTTCTCATCAGTAAATAAAAACAGGTACTAAAATAGTTATCCAGGAAGGGTAGCTTCCTAGTTGTAATCATACCTAATTGTAGAACTTCGGGTACGATTTAGTGTGAAGGACGCACCTTCTGACCTCCTGACCTCCAGCCAGAACAATCAAATTGATCAACATATTGGATTGGCCTGCTTGGGACGTAGCTAGTAAGTCTAGCTATCTTGATTGGGACGTAGCTAGTAAGCCTCATGAAATCAATCCAGTGGCCTGCTTGGACGTAGCTAGTAAATCAATCTAGCCGAAAACGTCCCAAGCACCAGGAGGAATCTGCTACTTAGTAATAAAATCGATCAGCAAAGATGGTATATGTTCAGATCTTGGAGAAGTATGGACAAATAGTTTACAGATAATCAATTTGTAGATTTCCTAGCTTATGCAGAAATACAATACATCATCTATCCAGGACCGGGAAGCAACACTAAATTATGGCATGATATCATTCACTTCTTTTTGTTGCCAATGAATACTAAATTGACCACTTGCTACTAACAAAACTGAGATTACCAGAAGCAGGTCCACCTGATCTCACGGCGCTCGTTCTGCCGCCACCACGAAGGCAAGATTGATCCACCGCCTACAGGAATCCAAGGGAGAGGAGAGAAAGAGAGAATCGGTCGATGGATTCCGATCCGCCGTCCCGAACTCTACTTCCGCGCTCGCCCAACCTCGAGCGAGGTGGGTGCGCCGAGCGGGGCGGCTGCGAGCGCGACCGGCGGCGCGGGGCGGGGCAGGAGGTGGCGGCTGCGGGGGTGGGCGGCGAGCGGCAGCGGAGGACAAGGCGGGGTGGGGCTGGAGGTCGAGATGGGATCGAGGAGGCAGGCCGTGCGGTGGTTGGGCTATTTTTTTCCTTTCTCTCTCCAAACCGATTCGGGCTGACTTATGTTGAGGATTGCGGGTTGATTACTTAAAGGGGCTTTTCTGCAAAATTGCTGACGACGTACGACCACAGGAGGTTGGACGAAACGTAAGAGGGGAGAGGGAACCTTACATTTCTTTTAGGTAGTAGAGATAGAGACTCTCTCCAAACCGATTCGGGCTGACTTATGTTGAGGATTGCGGGTTGATTACTTAAAACTTCAGGGGCTTTTCTGCAAAATTGCTGACGACGTACGACCACAGGAGGTTGGACGAAACGTAAGAGGGGAGAGGGAACCTTACATTTCTTTTAGGTAGTAGAGAAATACTGCCATCTTCTTCGTCCGCACGACAGAACCTCTTGCCTCCTCGATCCCGCCGATCCTGTGGGTCGATGACGACTGGACGCGTGGCATTACTTTAGTCGGCTGGAGAGCATTCAATCGAGTGGTTCGTACTCCCTCCATCTGAGTTTATCAGGCATGTTGGTTTACTAATCTCTCTTGTATTTTGGATTTTTTCTTCATGATTTTAACTAAAATAAGTTGTATATAACAAAAGTAATATATTGGAAACTACATTCAAATATGAATTCATATAATATTTGGTGTCATGCATAACATTTTGCTAGTCAAGTATGTAGTCAAACTTTTACCCAAACATCAAGAGGAACTAATAAATCAGGACGGAGCTAGTACTATATAGTGAGGAGTAATGTATGTATGGTGTCATGCAACACTACACTTAACCGGTCACAGTGGGAGTAACTTCAAGAGTAACATCGGGTCCGACTCAGCAAATTTGCCTATGTGCCAATGAGTTAATGATGAGAAAGGTAAATTGAGTAACTTGGCTAATTACTCATTCGATGAATAACATCATATATGCCAACACAAAATGAGTCTATAATCTAATAAATAAAGCTTTGCATGACACTATACATCTGTTACTACTCCCTTCGTCTAGGTGTACAAGTCACCTTACGAAAACCAAATAATCCCAAAATACTTAGGTGTATAATACATGCGGCCGGACCCACAAGATCGGATTGACCGCCGCCACTTCAATAGAGACACACCGACTGAGAAGCGTAGTCAAATCGTTTTGCGTTAAGGTGTGGCACCACTGGGTCGTAACACCATCAGTAGCCCCTGAAACTGGTCTTTGCTCTAGCTGCTTCCTGGTTGGGGTCAATCTGTTGATGATATGACATACTTGCATGTTGAGATAAATAAGTTAGCGAGAATCACTCTCTTAAGTATATAATAATATGGGATACTTGATGTTTATTAAAATATTAAATATTTTTAGAACATAAAATGCGCATGATTGTATATACAATTTTGAACATCGTGTAATGCTTTGTACGGCTATTAGTATGTCAAAAATATATCTAACAGGCTAAAAATATTTATAAATTTCTCTTAATAATGTATAAATGTGTAAAGAAAATTACAAAATTCTTTCATAGAGAGTATAATTTTTTGGAGGGGCTTTTTTTTTAGGATTGAGTATAATTTTTTTGTGAAGAGCTTAAAGTATAACTTTTTTTGAGGGGTCAAGTATAACCTTTACCCAGGGGTACAAGGGCATGGGCTAATATCATGCACTTTGGGCCGTGCTATCTTAGCCTCGGCGACGACAGGCGTATGTATCGCTGGCCCGCTTCCGTGTAACTGGGTTGCAAGTTTGCAACAGAACAGCCGCACGAATTCCCCCCAAACCCTGAAAAGGTCACGCCGCCGCTGCGACTCCGGCCGCCGGCCTCCCCTCCTAGATGGAACCTCAGCAAGAGTCGACCGTCGACGGCCGCAAGAGGCGGCGTAGAGGAGGAGTCGGGAAACGCCAGAAGGATTCTTCTTGCTCACAACAGGCACCTCCGCCTGCCCCTCCAGTGGATGCGGCCTCCCCCCTGGAGAAGCGGCGTCGCAAGGCCGGCGAGGCCGCCGCAATACCCAAGGGGCGCAAGCCTGCGAGCCTACTCGAAAAGGTAATTCCTTTGTAGGGGTAGAGGCTCCTAGAGCTGCATGGGTAGAATACTAGAACGAGGAGTGTTGGTAGCTTGGTATTCGTTTCCTTTGCAAACTGGTGTGTTCGATGAGATGATTTGCTACATCTGTATGTATGCACCGCATGGGATTTTTGACTTTTGAATACTTACTCATATGATTAAAATCCCTGAAGATGAAAATATTAGAGCATACTGCTAGAATGCACGATAATTCATTTCATTTCATTAAAACAACTGTACACAATTATGATAAAAAAATTACGGGAATTATGATCATACGTGCCACTTTGCAAAAAAGTATATCTATATCTATACCACTATATAGTGTACCAATAACTTCAAAGTATTATCCGTTGATTTATTTTTATCCAATGGAGAAGTGGCAAATCCCATCGTCCTTGGCCGCTGGATTTATTTCTCAGTTTGGTTGGATCGTGCTACGTTGCATCTCTAGAATCTCCTACAAATCCTTAATATAGTGTACTAATAACTTCAAATATCAGCCGTTGATTTACTCTTATCCAATGATGGAGAAGTGGTGAATCCCATCATCCTTGGCTGTTGGATCTATTTCTCAGTTCGGTTGGATCATGCCATGTTGCATCTCTAGAATCTTTTACAAACCAGCATGAGGAGACCAACATGTTTGCCCTCTCTTTGTGCGACTTCCCACCTGCCCATATGCCATGCTTGGTCACTGTCGAAAGACGTAGACAACTAAAGGCATTGTCTATATCTAGTGCACTTTGTAGAGAAGTAGAATAAAAGTCTACTTAAAATTAATTGCATATGCAAAAACTATATCTATGCTACTATATAGTGTATCAGTTTTGAACTTTTGAATCATAAGACCAAGAAGCAATGCTAACCGTTGATTAAGTCCATCGGATGGTTGAAAATGCTGGGATTCACAGCGACAGTACCTGCTACATACTGTAAAAGTTGAGCTGCTTGTGGCTGTCATTCATCTGTGTGTGTACGTGTACCTGGCCTGGGCAGCTGCTCCGTCCATGGCACACGTGCTGGCAGCTGGGCCGTGAGCGTGGCAGTGTGTGCTCTGCATGCAACATGTGCACCAATCAAGCGCCATTGAGATAACTAGGAGGTGAAGTTTCGAGCGAGTTGCTTAGAACTGCATGTATTGAAAGGTAGGGCTACACAAGAAGTTAAACTAATAATGCTTGCACCTTTGAGATTTATTTATTTTTTGAATTGAGTTGAAGTTCCGGTTGAGTTTGTTTTTAAGCTGGCTGTAGTGCAAGTACTAATTATAAGAATGCAAACTTTGAACGTGCTGTGCATGTACCTGCGTACTAGTAATTATGTACTCCCTCCGTCCCAAAATAAGTGTACTAACTTTTTACTAAATCAGCGACACTTATTTTGGGACGGAGGGAGTACTATCCAACTAAATATGTATGCATGTGTAACCGATTTAAAGCTGATATGCACATGCAGTGTATGGCAAAGAAACAAGTGTGTAAATTTCAGATGAAGTGTAAGATTAATTTATATGGGGATGGATAATTTTTTTTATATAGGATGAGTAGAAAAATATTGTAGTATAGTAACTACTCTAGGAACACACTTTAGTACTAACTAACCGTCACATGTGTAGCATGTACCACTCACTAGTATAAGAAGTATACTTGTATTACGAACTGAGTACAGTCTTTCTTTTGCCCGTGCACAAACGGTGTATTACACATATTTTAGCATGTTCTCTATCTCTAGTACGAAACATTCAGGAACTTTTGTGTATGCACATGCACTTAAACCCAGCATCGGGAGGTCATATTTGATGACGTGATCATTGTTCTGGATTTCCAGTAGTACCAGCAGGGGTGTGTCCTAATGTTGATAATGTCAACGCCTAACCTAGAGATACTCACATGCTTTAATGCTTGGCTGAATTTAATATACGTCTCCATCACACAAAATGCACATTTGCTCTTAGGTCTTTTTTCTAACAAATCCCACAATTTATGTGCGGTTTGGATAGCTGGAGTTGTTAAAGATGATTGGCAGTAGCAAGTGAGGTGTGCCAGGAGACATGAGGATGGGAGGCCGTTGCTGCAACAACGCCAAGGATAACGAAGCTGGTGAAGAAATTGTGAAGGTCTTAAGGACTAGATTTCACTGATCTGCCAAGGGCCTAGAGTGCGGGACAGTGTCACTTGGGTGCGGGTGTTTAGCTCAAACATTAACTGTGTATTGGACTGTTGGTAGATCTTTGTTTCCTTTCTTAGTCATTTTGGTCATTCTAAGTGCTTCTTCAGCCTCCTAAACCCATCATGAACTGGATTAAGCTCCGGTAACCATGAGCGCTAGTTTTGTTTTGCTGTATCCAACATCTATTATATCTGTTAATGATATAAATTGATGGCAGCCCTTTTTCTCAAGGGAAAAAAAGAAAAGAAATTGGTATCTGTATATGATTGTGTTGGTTATACCTTCTTTTTATTTCTCTGACCTTTTCTCATGAGTTAATTTGATGTTTTTTTGTCTGGTGACGTCTATTTGTAGATGCGTGCAAGGTTATCTGGAGGTCATTTCAGAATGTTAAACGAGAAACTGTACACTTGCAGGTTCACATTCATTCCACAGAACACTTCTTTTTGTATAATTTGATGTGTTGGTACTTGGTAGACCAGGACTCTTAACATTTTCTTACTGCACAGTATAGTTTTGGCTAATAATTAATCATAAGAACATGATAATACTTCAGTTTCATATTGTGAAACACATGGTGTTGTGAGTTGTGATTAACTAGATCGGATATGGTACAGATATTTGCTAAATATTGATCATGAAAGGTGATAAAAAAATGTATACAACAATTGTTAACCTTAACACCCGAGAATATTCTTCATGCCTTGTCTGACCTGGCACTGCCAATTATCCCTCATATCAACTGGTAGCCTGAATGATTGTCATCTCATTAACCTAGGGGTGTGTATGCCTTTAATCTTGGGAGTTGGAAATACTGGAACCTCCATAGAAACCAGAGCACCAACTTTTGCATGATTTACACTTCTTCTCATTTGTTCTTATATTTTCCAGTGGCCAGGATGCATTTGACTACTTTAAAAACGAGCCTGAGCTTTTTGACGTGGTATGTTATGTACTTATTTCTTCTACCATATTAATATTTTTATCTGCTAGCATATACTATTCTTCTTTGTAGCACATTAGTTTATAGCATTGACATGGAGTCGGTATCAAGATAAGTATGTCAGCTCTAATCAATATAAGTATGTCTGCTGTAGTGGTAAAGCATCGGAGTATCTGAGCAGGGTGAGTTTTTGCATATGTGACATCCTGAAACCATAAATTTAGTGCTCATTGTTTGATTTCTCTGTGATTCAATCTTTTCTTTTTGAGGGGTCTTGTGCTTCCATCTTGTTTGCACATTCTATCTGAAACCATGTATGAGCTTCTACACGGTTTGCTATTTTTTCTTTTGAATATATAGTTTCTTGTTTGCACATTCTATCTGAAATAAATGTCTTTTAGTGATTGATATGCAGAAAGCTTCTTGCATATGTGAAGTCAGGATAATTGATCCTGAGAAAGCAACACCATATTCACCTGATACGTGGTTGAAATTTCACTCTGTTCTCTTTTAGTATCATGCAGGATATCAAGAGCAGATGTCACATTGGCCAGAGCAGCCAGTTAATGTGATAATCAAGTGGTTGAAGAGTCATAACAAATCATGGACCGTTGCTGATTTTGGATGTGGTAAGAATGCTAAGAAGTTACTTTCTTGAATTTTGCACTCTCTTGCAATTTACCTCTCGTTATTTCCCTGCACAAGCATGCTATTACCATTCACATCCTGCAGGCAATGCAGCAGTTGCTAAAAACGTGAAGAACAAGGTCTTCTCCATCGATCTTGTTTCAGATGACCCTTCAGTGATTGCTTGTGATATGGCTCATGTAAGCACTAGCCACATTTATTTTTGTGGTGTTTTACATTGTTAGCTTTATGTTTTCGGTGGTTTAGGATCTGCTCTTTCTTGTTAACTTTCATTTTAGCTGCAGAAACGCGTTAGCAGTTATTCCCAATTAGCTCCTCGGATTCCAAATCATGATCTTCTTCATGACTATTGATAAGCATGAAAAAACACTGCGGAATATGGCAGAATGACTTTATTACAATATGATGAACACTGACAATATTCCTCTGCTAGAGCTTAGCATTTTTGGCTATATTAGTTTCATAGCCACTTGCAGTTGCACATTTTATTTGGTATCATTTCATGTTTTACATGGTGGAATCCTCGTGCTGCAATCTCCCGGCCTCTCAAGCCATCTTTCCCTGACCCTGTTAATACCCCCACCCTCCATCTGACGACCTTGGTAGCCATTGGCCACAGAAGGGGGGCTTTCTCTTTTAGCTTGCCCCCTCACTTCTCTTCGGTAACATGGTGGTTATTGTAGTTGTATCCTTCTCCTTTTTTTGTTCTGGGTGCGCTTCAGTTGTTTCTTTGAAATGAGGTGTGCCGTGGCTGAGACTGTACATTTGGAGAGGAGTTGTACCTAAGTAAAGCTGATGAGATAGTATTGGTGCTTCGTGAACTGGAGTGCTCACTTTTTGTGAATTATTTCTGTGCATCACTCTTTGCAGTTCTTGGTGATGCAATCTGTGGTCTGTCTCTCAATTGCAAGCTGCTAATTCTAATGTTAGATCATGCTACATATGTGGAATGGTTCTCCTTCATTTCAATCTTTGTACTCCACAAGTAGTAACCAGCATGTACGACTCACAATCGAATGCAGTTTCCCCGTTAGGGGAATGGGGTTTCGTAAAAGTTTTTTTTCATGATGGATCTTTCAACACAAAAATTTCCTGATATTAGTATGGTATTCTTGTTTTTGAAACAGAAGCTGCTATCACCAATATTCAATACATTGGTGCGTTGTTTAAATTTAAAGTGGAACCAATGTAGTTTATACTGGAGGTGTATTAGTTGACAACAATAGGTTCATCTCCTCCTTAGTATTTCACGACATCATCCTTTAGGAATCATTTACTCACTTAAATTGAGATGTTGGTAAACTAAATCATCAGCAATACCATTCACTATGGTTTTTTGCTGTTCTCCTGATTAGACTTTATCACGTATATTCCTGTGACATTTTTTTTCCTTTTGGATTTACAATCTTATGCAGTCCTCCCTTTGAAAAAAAAAATACTAGTCCTCAGTGTGTTTAGAACCAAGCGTTTAATATAAACATGGAAATGTCTTTTTTGGTACCCGACTTGTTACTTCAATTAAATGTGTAGTCATTTATGCACAGACCCCATTGGAGCCATCCTCTGTAGATGTGGCGATATTCTGTCTTTCTTTGATGGGAACCAACTTTCCGAGTTATCTACAGGAAGCTAACAGAGTCCTCAAGCCAAGGTTTGCTTAATGATTAGCTGCTACATTTTTACAACGAATGGTCTTTGGCTCACTTTTGAGTGTTTACACATTTGTTTAAGCACTGGGTCTGTCCTTTTACACATTTGTTTAAGCAGTGGTTGGCTTCTTATTGCGGAAGTGAGGAGTAGGCTAGACCCGAACACCGGAGGTGCTGATCCTGATAAGTTCTCCGAAGCCATCAGCCAGCTTGGCTTTTCCCTTGTTTCGAAGGTTTGTATTTACCATTTCAAAGATTTCCTAGAAAGATTTTCACATGATACAGTGCTCGGCTACCTCCTAGCTTCTTCGTGTACCCAGCTAGTTTTTTTTTTCTTCCCGAAAAAGTCCCTGGACTATATTGAAGTTTCACCTGCAGTACAAAGCACAACAACAGGTAAGGAAATTATAACCAGATCCTTTGACCAGCCAGCTACCTTTATTGAAATTATTCGAAACTCTAAAGTCTAAAGAGCGAAGTGCATTTTTCAACCTTGAAGTCTAGGGGTAGTTTAATTTACAACCCTGAACTCCAGAACCGGTTAGGAGACAACCTCAAACTTTCAATACCGGCTAAATTATACCCCTCAAACGATTGGCAGGTTTTATGATGAAATGGTAACTTAAATACTACCCATGAATTTCTTGTGTTTATGAAACTAGTAAGTTGCACGTGCAACACACATGTAATCTTCTTAGAAATAATTCTAAGCCTCCCATCTTGCATCAAGATGCCATTTGTCCTTCGGAGAACACATCTCTAATAATTTACTCATGTCGTTCTCCACCCCATGTATCTCCAAGATTAATTTCTTCCATTTTGTAATCCAAGAAAAAATCCATGAAAAAATGTCCTATCCATCTATAAAATTTTCTTGACAACATGTGCCATGTTTGTTCAATCTTCTTTTCACAAAATGTGTCATGCATGGTTGCCCACTCTGGTCATTCACATGACATGTGTCATTGGTGCTCTTTTGTAGACTCCCTCTGTAAAGTGATATAAGAGCATTTAGATCACAAAAGTAGTGATCTAAATAAAGTAGTGATCTAAATGCTCTTATATTACGTAACAGAGGGAGTATATAATCTCTGACATTTGCCAAATTGATGAAGTATTAAGAAATGAATTAATATCACTACATTTGATCCATGAATGTTTATTTAATAGCAGGTGATACCTAATACCGCATGCCTATACCTAATCCTGATCTTGACAAACTCATCATATGAAACCACAAAAGAAAACCCATTCAATCAATTACACATAAGACAGACTTCTGAAGTATTTAATAGCAACAAAAGAAAACTGTAAATTAACTTTGCATCAGCCATGACTTCAGTACGCGCAAATTCCAGTGAAATCAATCATCCGACCCACTATTGTGTTTATAAGGGATTATACACAAAAGTGAAAGAAATAATGTCAACTTAATCTTTTAGTAACTCTAGTATGAATGGAGAAGCATGAAGAAATTTTACTGACCTTGATGCCTAGTAGAAGGAAAAAAACAGAGCACAGAGACTTACCAATGGCTAGTTGTCACGATGTATTTCTTTTCCAGATTACCATAAGTTACATACGATAAATATGCCATCTCTGAATTTATTGGACTCACATCGCTGACAATCTTCTAAAAAGCATGAGACCTGAGCAATGAGCTATCAATTTTCCTTCACCAATATGATTGGACCTCTCAAATGGGGCTGGTAACTTAAAAAAAATTAAAAAAATGGGGCTGGTTGCAACCAGCAAAGATCCTACATCTTGTCACCTCAGGTTCAGAATATTAGCTTCAGCATAGCAACAACTTCAAGATTTGCAGTACTACTATCTGCGCTACTTTTGTGCCTTTTCATATAAGTAACAACACCTAAAAGATCATCAGTATACATCTTTACAGTAAGGCAAAATGAGATAATAAGTATCTACATGATAATAGGATTATAGGAAGATCAGTTTTATACCGGACTTCTTGTGAATGTACTTGATTAATCACATTGACTTGGTTTTATACCGGACTGCTTGTGAATGTACTTGATTAATCACATTGACTTGGTTTTTCCATATGGACAATACTCTGCAGTTCCCTTCATCTTTGTGAGAACAAATGCACAGGTAGATGGTCTACACCTTTTTAATTGCTAATTAGCTGAAAACGCGAGTCTGATCAGATTCAGATCACACAACCGAACAGAAAAATACATCAGATCAACATGATAGCACATGGAAGGGGGGGGGGGGGTGGTTAGTGGCGGCTGGCGCGTGGCAAAGGCATGTAAGTGCGCAAACTTCATGCAATGAGAGATCCACTGGCCATGGTTGTCGCTTGAGCCTGCATTGGTTCCCAGCGGGGCAGATGCAGCATGTGGAAGGCTGAGAACCCGTGGGGACGGCGTCGGCCGGCATGTGCCCGATGTCAACCATGGAAGGGCACCGAGCATGACAGATAGAGTGAGAGCCGAACAAGGAGACCACCGCTGCCGCTCTTGCTCGCCATTCTCCGTGCCAAGGAGATCAAAGGATCCAGTTGGAGGATGTCGAGGACGTTTTGTCCGCTGCGCCGCGCGGATGGACGGCGAGTAACACCGAGGAACATGAGGCGTCCCCGACGGCCGGAGGCGGTGTAGGGGGCGGCTTCCTGACGACCGGCTGTAGTAGGATGCGCCGTCCCCGCCGGCCGGCCAGGGGGTGTAGGAGGAGGGGCCGTCCCCGACAGCCAGCCAGGCGGTGTAGGGCGGCGGCATCGCCGCCAACGGCCGAGGCGAGGCGATGGGGTGACACGGAGATGTGAGGGGCGGCGTCCTTCAAGGTGTGGCGGCTCGAGGCGATGGGGGCGGCATCATGAAGGTGCGGCGTCTCGAGGCGATTGGGGACGGAGCGACGGTGCGACAGTTCCTTTCCTTTCTTTTTTGACGTGAGCAGTTCCTTTCCTTTCGTGCCAAAGGAAGGGAATCATCAGGAAGAGAAAGAATTGTTTAGCGTTAAACGTATTTAGTCGCTCACAATTAGGACAATAAAAACTGTTGGACTAACATGAATGGATGGCCGAGATCTGTTGGATCTGCCCCTTTGGATATTTTATATTGGTACAGATTTGTGTTGAAATTTAACTTGATATCAAAAAGACCAAATTATCGCATGTGTGCTGTTTGTGTTTAAAACTTTAAAGAACATAGACCAACCTAGTTTCTTATCATGCTGAAATAACTGGAGTGAAAGATCTTTCCAAAGGCTTGCATATCCTTGAAAACTGAATTATCACGTGCTCATACTGAATTCTGGTTTTCTGTATATTAGGGTACACAAGCTGTAGTATTTGGAGTGGCAATGTTGCTTAGTGCATTGACTAAATAATGCACAATAAGAGATATGGATGTCACAACTTTAATTATGCACCCTTAGGACATGCTTCAGAAACTAATCTGTTCTTTGAGCTGAGTGGATCTAGTATGAGGTTATGGGTTTGAAAGTTCCCATTGATGCATCTTTTTCTGTGTTCCATGTTTGAAAGTCCACATGACGGGTTCTCGTTTTTGGTTGGACTTTGGATCCTTTTGACATACCGGTGTAGTGATGTACATATATAGTTTGTTTTATTGACATAATGACATGACCATACATAAATTATATGAAAAGAGAAGATTACTCCGGTACTTCTCAGTTGCTAATTGGTTCCTTTCTGCAGGATGAGAAGAACAAAATGTTTGTCCTGTTTTATTTCAGGAAAAAGGTTGGTCACCCTGTTTCCTACCTTCGCCTGAGTGACAATTAACAATTACTCCCTCTGTAAACTAATATAAGAGCATTTAGATCACTATTTTAGTATTCTAAACGCTTTTATATTAGTTTACAGAGGGATCGTTGACATAGTCAAAATACATTTTAACACTGAACTGATGTTGCGGTTTGACTTGTCTCCACAGGAAAGGAGCAAGGTGGCGAAAAACATTGAATGGCCCCAGTTGAAACCTTGCTTATACAAGCGGCGATGATCTCATCCTCCACTATGGTCGCTCCAGACCTCTTCCAGAGTGTGGTTAAATTAATCGATGTCTTGTGCTAAACTAGTCATCCTTTTCTACTCCTATTTCTTTTACCTTTGGGCAGCTGTATGTTCAAAGAATCAGACCACACCAGATATGACCTAGTAAGCGCTGTAACTCGAGGCAGTTTAGAAGTGTATTATTATACAGTTCTGAATCTGCTTCATATCTTCTTTCCTGGGCCTTGTAAACGAGTGGAGGATAAGTTCAACAAAGGGCATTATTTCTGCGTTACTTATTATATTTGATACTCCCTCTGTAAAGAAATATAAGATCGTTTAACTCGAGGCATGATTTCTTTGCGGGGGGAGTTCTGCTCACAACAAGGTCATTCTTGTAGCTAGAACATCTGTGCTAGTAGTGGATTTCTCTTGCCTTTTTTGACTGGGTTATTGGAGTGACCCGTCGCTGCCACTTGTGGATTTCGATAGCGACCGATTTGTCTGCATGCCTGCCACTTCCTGGTGGAAAATTGGTTCTTTTTTCCTGGGTTGAATTCGCCTCTCCCCGCGAAAAAAGAAAGAAAAAGAATTCACCTCTATTTTCCTCATATGTGGCTGAGCACGAGCCTGTCACGACCGGTTTATACAGTACTCCCTCCGTTCCAAAATAGATGACTCAACTTTGTATTAACTTTGGTTAGTATAAAGTTGAGTCATTTATTTTGGAATGGAGGGAGTAGCTTCTAGCAAATGATGATGGAGGTCTGTGGATTTCCTACAGCATACTGAACTTGCTTGATATGATGTGGTCTTCAGTTAGAGTCCACGCAAATGTGTTTTTGTCTTGTATAAAACCACCGCTGAAGCACTAGTGGCATGTGAATGTGATCAAGAATGTATAGTTTCGCAACTAAGATGCGTTTTGCTCTTGCACAGTTGAGAAGAACTGTTTCTGCGTTCACTTCTGTCAAAATTTCTATATTTTTCTGTTGCGTATTTTTCTTCTATACGTGCGATCCGATCCAAACAGGCCCTTAAATGCTCGAGCGATGTTGTCAATTGGTATGAAAGCGATACTCCCGTTTTGACTTTTATTTGTTTATTTATTATTCCATTGGCAGTGGCAGACATAGGAGTAAGAAAACACACCCACGCACAAAATAGCGTAGTACTACTCCACGGGCGACTCCCTGATTCCAAGATCCAAGTAGACAGATACTAAAATATTTCCTGTACGTATTCTCTTGCCAAGCAGGATTACTTACTTTATGTACATGCAGTGGTTAATGCCCTGCTAATGGAGGATCGCGTTAGATCTGACAGGTGCCCCTTCCGAGAGGGAGAGAGACACAGCAGTGTGCTGTGTGCACAGCACACGGCTGTAAAAAAGAAACGGTAGACCCCGCCACACACAGTAGTAGTACTATATACACAACTAATATGTATACTACTGTATGTTTGTATACTGGAAGTACTTAACAACGAAGTTAAGCATAGTTTACACACACGCTGCTTCGTGCAACCTTCACGCACCAGCCGTATCCATCCATCCATCGCTATCTGGACTTATTGGCCGGATCCCAATTATGAAGTGAACCGAAATGAGCAGTGTTTAGGGGGGTGGGGCCCACACACTTGGCTTAAGCCACAGCAAACATGATCATTATAAGGCTAGCGTGTAAGTTTCACGTGTACTACATGACGCCGCAAACGACCTGGCCGCTTGCGGTGCACTCATTTTCGTGCCAAAACTTGCCGCACCTCGGGTCGGAGCAATCCCTAGCGAAATACCAGTAATCATTCTCGTCTACGTCTCGGCCTAATTAGCTTCTGTTTTTAGTGTTCTTTGGCGCCATACCCCGAAAGGTGCCAAGAATAACACTAATTGCGTAACGGGGGCTGCAATGATCGACGTTTAGGGCCAATTCGTCTAACTCGATCCAACGCCGGGTTTGGACCTTTCGTTTTCCAACCCTTCCGCCAAATTCCACCTACCCCATATTTCCGCCTTCTTCCTCCTTTTCAGTGTGATTTTTCTAGTGGAATATCTCTCGTGTATATCTATCTACTACTCTCCGTCAAACGTCCAATGGATGTCGCTTAAATGATGAAGGAAGTAGTTAGAAACGGGACAACATTTTTTTTCCTATCAGACAAAGTGGTTCGTTCAACCGGGAGAGGATTTATAGCACGAAGGGCCGGGCATGCAGATCACGTGCCGTTGATTTGCGCCAAGAGCATCTACAGTTGGACTTGGCAATTCCGACCCCTCAAACGTCCGCGGACGCGCCCGGGCGCGTCCACGGACAGTGACCGATCGCGCCTCAAAAAATACAATCCATATTCGGATACCTCAAATTAGAAACCACAAATCCATATTATTACATGCAACGTAGCGATCTTTAAGCGGAGCTCGTCCGGTCGCCGTGGCATGTCCGGCGGCCGGTTGCGCTCCCCAGAGTGTTGGTCCGGTCGCCGACAAGGTAGAGTAGGGCATGGGACACGAGCCGGCTCACGGGACTCAAGGCGCTGCCGTCTCCCATGCCCTACTCTTCCTCGTCGGAGTACAGAACCCGTTGGGTGCCGGTGGACGTCAGACGATGAAGGACCCGTCCGGGGACGAGCCGCTGACATCCACCATGATGCGGTTGCGGCGCCTGGACTGATGCGCCATACGGGGCGCCAGAGAATGCGACTCCGCCTCGTCGACGTCCACCGCCGCGAGGGCTACCGCTGCCTCCCGCGCCCGGTGCCGTGCACGGCGGGCACGCCGTGCCATGTTCTCGTCGGACGAGACCCATGTTGCGTTCCGATGCTCGGCGCGCCAACGGAGGGGTTGCGCGTCCGCCAGCGCGTTCGGACGCCAGACGAACCGCACGACCTCCGACGAGGCATTTGGGCGGACGCAATGGATTCCCGACGGAAGGAGTCTGAGCGCAGCCGTGCACGGGCCTCCTCCTGGGTGTGGCGGAGCGCAAGGCGGACAACCATCTCCTCCTCGGGGCCGTGTGGGATGAGCTCGGAGTCGACGGATTTGGAGGTGAAGAACTCGGATCCGCTTCTCGCCATGCCGGAGACGGCCGGAAGGAGCCATAGACAAGTTTGGGTGGTAGAGGGGAGTGGAGGGGAGGGGAGTGAAGTGGCTAGGGTTTGGTTCCGCGAGTGGAAAGGGAGGAATTTATGTGGGGTCAGGTGGGTCAACGTGGGACGGGTCTGGTGTGGTGGGCATGCCCGAGCCCTGCACCATATTTGGCTGGATATGAGGGGTACCGGTCAGCCTGGGCGTTTGAGGGCCGTTTGTGGGGTCGTTTGGGTCAAAAAATTGTGATCGGACAGTAACCGGGTGGCCCGCCCGGGCGTATGAGGCGGGTTTGAGGCGCCTAGTTGTAGATGCTCTAAGGCCATCTCCAACGTACGACCCCAAAAAGACGTTTGTTTTTTCCGGATTTTGTCTGTTGGGTAGGGCAATGGGGCGGCGTCCGGCCGTTTTCCTGGATGCGCTGGCCGTGCACCCAACGCACGGACGCATCCCGTCTGTTCGCCTGGATTTTTTTGCAAATGAAATTTTGCCACCGCGGTCGTAGTTCATGCCAACAGCCATGCATAGTTCATGCTGACTAGAGCGCCAGTGGCCGGCATACATATGCCAACCTACAAAATGATCATGCCGGCAAAGCCAACAACCAACACCCTTGCCAGCCTTCAAAAATGAAAACCCCCCAAGTTTTCTCGCCGGCAACAAAGCCAGCGGCTGACACACTTGCCAGCCTTCAAAAAGAACATCCATAGTCCACGGTCGAGTCTTTCCTAGTTCATGTCGTCTCGGTCGAACATCTCCTTTTGCTGGCTCTCGAACCAACTTCTACTCTTTGCGGACATGT
The DNA here is from genome assembly GCF_018294505.1 of Triticum aestivum. Classification (NCBI taxonomy): domain Eukaryota; kingdom Viridiplantae; phylum Streptophyta; class Magnoliopsida; order Poales; family Poaceae; genus Triticum; species Triticum aestivum. The sequence continues at coordinate 286,467,402 of NC_057811.1, forward strand.
TGGTCAAGTCCACGCCCATGATTGCTAGCGCCACCTCTTTTGCCTTGGTGTCGGCATTGGTGGCCTCGATCATGAGCTTCTTCATTTGGATAGCCTCCTCCATGTCGAGCTTCCTCCTCTTGGTGGCCTTCTCCATGTCAAGCATCTTCCTTTGGAGCTCCAAGTATATCTTCATTTGCTCCTCCTTTCCTTGGCGCTTCCTCTCGTCCATCACTTCCTTTTGAGTCATCATGCCGTGCAAAGTTTCTCGCAAGGCGATAGATGCCACATCACGCTACTCGTCAACCTTTGAGTTGGTCTTTCCCCTTGGCCTCTTCACCACATCTCCAATCCCAGCCACAAACGCCGGCCCTCCTTTCTTCTTTAGAGCGGCATATTGATCTTTGAACTTGGGGTAATCTTTGATAAACGACCAATAATGAGTGAGACTGAATGGCTTGTTCTTAGTTGGGCCTTGAAGGCTTCTAAAGATTGGAATGCCTACACAACCAAAGAGAAGGCCACAAATGTAATTGCAAAGGGCACAAGATGCAACAAAGATGAACATGGCATATCAATGAAATAGGAGAGGTCATACCAAGTCACCCATGCCTAGGACACTCACGGGACGGGCTTCAACGCTCTCAAGTGCGGCACAATACTTGTTGCATTCTTGTTGTCGTGGTTCAACACGGCCACCTATGGGGCCATCAGACCCTTGTGGTTTGGCAAGGGGGAAGGGTGCATTGCACAAAGAGCGGAGGCCGTAGAGCAGCACGACAGAGATGACACAGTCAGTTTTTACCCAAGTTCGGGCCGCCGCGAGGCGTAAAACACTACTCCTACTTTGGTGGATTGATGAAAGGACCATGGTGGAGACGCGACGCTCAAGCCCGGCAAGGTCGCCTCAGGACGGGAGCAGCTACGCGTGAATGAGTGTACAAGGGTCCGAATCCTCCCTATGGTTGCCACGACCCTCCTTTTATAGGTCAAGGGGTTACCACAATGGCAAAATAGTCATTATCGAACGATTAGATAGCCACAGTGCTATCATACCTAACTCTGCAGACAGGACAAGGTGCATTAAATGCACCGCTTAGTGTCACATCATAGGGGTGGCTCGACAAGCCTTGCTGTGCTATTCAACCACCTCCTCGCCTGCCTGCGTGACACGCCTTTGGACAGGTGTCATTTAAGGGTGATCTTCCTCAGAATGGGCTGCCATGTGCCAAATGACAGCCACTTAATCACTTGGGGGATCGACACTGCACTGAGAGGTGACTTGCGTTGCTGTGAGGTGGAGCGGTGGCGTCTTGGCGGGGTGATCAGCCCTCGGCGTCCCCGGCAAGCTTGCCGGGGGAGTCTTGAGACTTGTCTTTGGTGTGGCCTCGACCTGACCGGGCTCGCCTGCCCGGTAAGGGAGGTTTTTCCTTAGTGATATCTTGTTCCTTTGGCTTGTATTGGTCTTCTTGACCTGTCCTTTGATTTCTCAAAGAGCTATCTCTTCTGCTTGGCCTTGTCTTGGATGCTGTTGTTTGGAATCATTGCATGGAAAACAAAAAAATTCTACGCACACGCAGTGATCTATCCATGGAGATGCATAGCAACGAGGGGGAGAGTGTATCTACATACCCTCGTAGACCGTAAGCGGAAGCGTTTCATAACGCGGTTGATGTAGTCGAACTTGTTCTCACGTCAACCGATCAAGTACCGAACGCGCGGCACCTCCGCGTTCTGTACATGCACGTTCAGCTCGGTGACGTCCCTCGCCTTCTTGATCCAGCAAGTTGTCAAGGTAGTAGATGAGTTTCGTCAGCACGATGGCATGGTGAAGGTGATGGTGAAGTGATCCTCGCAGGGCTTTGCCTAAGCACTACAAAGATATGACCGGGGGTGTAAATGGTGGAGTGGGTGCCGCACACGGCTAACAATTGATCTGGTGTGTTCTAGGGCGCCCCCACATATATATAGGTGGGAGGGAGAGGGGAGGCTGCCAGGAGGCGCCCAAGTAGGCCGAATCCTACTCGGGGTCTCCCCTCGGCCGCGCCCCCTGCCTTATTTGCCGGAGGAGGAAGGAAAGAGGAGGGAGGAGGGAAGGAAGGGGGAGGCCGAATCCCCCCTTTCCTTTTCCCTTCCCCTCTTTCCTTCTCCTCCTAGTTCGGCCCATATGGGGGACGCACCAGCCCCTTGTGGCTGATGCGTTTCCCCTCTTGGCCCATAAGGCCCATATCTTTTGCCCGGGGTGCCCGGAACCCATTCGGGTGACCCGATATGTACCCGGTACCCTCCGAAACACTTCCGGTGTCCGAATACCATCGTCCTATATATCAATCTTTACCTCTCGACCATTTCGAGACTCCTCATTATGTCCGTGATCTCATCCGGGACTCTGAACAACATTCGGTCACCAAATCACGTAACTCATATAATACTATATCGTCATTGAATGTTAAGCGTGCGGACCCTACAGGTTCGAGAACTATGTAGACATGGTCGAGACACCTCTCCGGTCAATAACCGATAGCGGAACCTGGATTCCCGTATTGGCTCCTACATATTCTACGAAGATCTTTATCGGTCGAACCGTTATGACAACATACATAATTCCCTTTATCTATCGGTATGTTACTTGCCCGAGATTCGATCGTCGGTATCTTCATAGCTAGTTTAATCTCGTTACCGGCAAGTCTCTTTACTCATTCCGTAATACATCACCTCGTGACTAACTCCTTAGTCATTTGCTTGCAAGCTTATGACGTGTATTACCGAGAGGGCCCAGAGATACCTCTCCGATACTCGGAGTGACAAATCCTAATCTCGATCTATGCCAACTCAACAAACACCTTCGGAGATACCTGTAGAGCATCTTTATAATCAGCCAGTTATGTTGTGATGTTTGATAGCATAGAAGGCATTCCTCCGGTATCTGAGAGTTGCATAATCTCATAGTTGAAGTGAAAGTGCAACTAATCCCCGGGTGGTTTTGGTAATTCATAACAACATATAGCTCATTGAAGTAATATCCATTCAATTTGATTATTTCAGAAAGTTCAATGATTAGCAATGGCATGGACCAGAGGTGTGGACCCCTCAAAATGCTAAGGACAAATATTGGTAAAAGCTGAAGACTCTACATTTCTATTTTAGTGATCCAAGATCACATTGAGTCCATAGGAAAAGCCAATACTATTAAAAGGGGATGAGGTGTTGCTTAATGGTCTACTTGCTCAAAATGTTAGTGATATGCTCCAAAGCCCTCCACCACTTTCTCAAATCCCAATATGTCCTAAACCTAAAGTCAAACTCGGCCCACCGATTTGATCCATCCGGCGCCACCGAGTTCCTTTGACATAGCCATAGCCAGAAACCCTAGTCAGTTCGGTCTCACCGAGATGGGATTGCAAACTCTCTTTTTCCCTTCATAACATTTCGGTCTCACCAAAATGAGCAATCATCCCCACCGAGTTCGCATTGCAAACTCCATGTTTCCCTTTCGTAATGTTTCGGTCTCACCGAAAGGAGCGATCGGTCCCACCGAGTTTGCCTGACCAACTCTCTGTTTGCTCATTGCTGAAATCAGTCTCACCAGTTCACGCAACCGGTCACATCGAGATGAGGTTTTCCCTAACCCTAGCGCATCGGTCTCACCGAGTTGATCATGTCGGTCCCACCGAGAATCCTAACATTCACATTTTAAGCTGAATCGGTCTCACCGAGTTCACCTATTCGGTCTGATCGAGTTGGGTCAGATGTGTGTAATGTTTAGATTTTGTGTGGAGGCTATATATACCCCCACCCCATTCTCTATTCAAGAGGGAGCCATCAGAACGTGCCTACACTTCCACTACTCATTTTCTGAGAGAGAACCACCTACTCATGTGATGAGACCAAGACATTCCAATCCAACCACAAGAATCTTGATTTCTAGCCTTCCCCAAGTTGCTTTCCACTCAAATCATCTTTCCACCATAGCCAAATCCGTGAGAGAGAGAGAGAGTTGAGTGTTGAGGAGACTATCATTTGAAGCACAAGAGCAAGGAGTTCATCATCAACACACCATCTATTACCTTTTGGAGAGTGGTGTCTCCTAGATTGGTTAGGTGTCACTAGGGAGCCCCCGACAAGATTGTGGAGTTGAACCAAGGAGCTTGTAAGGGCAAGGAGATCGCCTACTTCCTGAAGATCTACCCAAGTGAGGCAAGTCCTTCATGGGCGATGGCCATGGTGGGATAGACAAGGTTGCTTCTTCGTGGACCCTTCGTGGGTGGAGCCCTCCGTGGCCTCGCGCAACCGTTACCCTTCGTGGTTTGAAGTCTCCATCAACATGGATGTATGATAGCACCACCTATCGGAACAACGCCAAAAATCTCCATGTCTACATTGCGTTTGCCTTCTCCAAACCCTTCCCTTTACCTTCATATGCAATGTTTTACATTCCGCTGCTATACTCTTAGAATTGCATGTGTAGGTTGATTGCTTGCCATGTGCTAAGTAGCTAAAATCTGCCAAGACTTAAAATTGGGAAAATGCTAGCTTTTTATTTGGTCAAGTAGTCTAATCACCCCCTCTAGACCTACTTTCGATCCTACACGTAGGAATATGTATTTGACATGAAGAAAGCAATAGCAATAAAACTGGACGATCATAATGCTAAGCTAACGGATGGGTCTTGTCCATCACATCATTCTCCTGATGATGTGATCCCGTTATCAAATGACAACTCATGTCCATGGTTAGGAAACCTTAACCATCTTTGATCAACGAGCTAGTCAAGTAGAGGCTCACTAGGGACACGGTGTTTTTTATGTATTCACACATGTATTTAGGTTTCCGATCAATACAATTCTAGCATGAATAATAAACCTTTATCATGAATAAGGAAATATAAAATAAAAACATTATTATTGCCTCTAGGACATATTTCCTTCAGTCTCCCACTTGCACTAGAGTCAATAATCTAGATTACATTGTAATGAATCTAACACCCATGGAATCTTGGTGCTGATCATGTTTTGCTCGTGGAAGAGGCTTAGTCAACGGGTCTGCTACATTCAGATCTATGTCTCCCTCCTTGACTTGTTCACGGATGGAGTTGAAGCATCTCTTGATGTGTTTGGTTCTCTTGTGAAATCTGGATTCCTTTGCCAAGGCAATCGCTCCAGTATTGTCACAAAAGATTTTCATTGGACCCGATGCACTAGGTATTACACCTAGATCAGATATGAACTCCTTCATCCAGACTCCTTCATTTGCTGCTTCCGAAGCAGCTATGTACTCCGCTTCACACGTAGATCCCGCCACGACGCTCTGCTTGGAACCGCACCAACTTACAGCTCCACCATTCAATATAAATAAGTATCCGGTTTGTGACTTAGAGTCATCCGGATCAGTGCCAAAGCTAGCATCGATGTAACCATTTACGATGAGCTCTTTGTCACCTCCATAAACGAGAAACATATCCTTGGTCCTTTTCAGGTACATCAGGATGTTCTTGACCATTGTCCAGTGATCCACTCCTGGATTACTTTGGTACCTCCCTGCCAGACTTATGGCAAGGCACACATCAGGTCTCATACACATCATAGCATACATGATAGAACCTATGGCTGAGGCATAGGCAATGACTTTCATTTTCTCTCTATCTTCTGCAGTGGTCGGGCTTTGAGTCTGACTCAACTTCACACCTTGCAACACAGGCAAGAACCCTTTCTTTGACTGATCCATTTTGAACTTCTTCAAAACTTTGTCAAGGTATGTGCTTTGTGAAAGTCCTATTAAGCGTCTTGATCTATCTCTATAGATCTTGATGCCCAATATATAAGCAGCTTCACCGAGGTCTTTCATTGAAAAACTCTTATTCAAGTAGCCTTTTATGCTATCCAGAAATTCTACATCATTTCCAATCAACAATATGTCATCTACATATAATATTAGAAATGCTACTGAGCTTCCACTCACTTACTTGTAAATACATGCTTCACCGAACGTCTGTATAAATCCATATGCTTTGGTCACCTCATCAAAGCGTATATTCCAACTCCGAGATGCTTGCACCAGTACATAGATGGATCGCTGGAGTATGCACACTTTGTTAGCACCTTTAGGATCGACAAAACCTTCTGGTTGCATCATATACAACTCTTCTTTAAGAAATCCATTAAGGAATGCAGTTTTGACGTCCATTTGCCAGATTTCATAATCATAAAATGCGGCAATTGCTAACATGATTCAGACAGACTTAAGCATCGCTACAGGTGAGTAAGTCTCATCGTAGTCAACCCCTTGAACTTGTCAAAAACCTTTTGCGACAAGTCGAGCTTTGTAGAAAGTAACATTACCATGAGCATCAGTCTTCTTCTTGAAGATCCATTTATTCTCTATGGCTTGCCGATCATCAGGCAAGTCCGCCAAAGTCCATACTTTGTTCTCATACATGGATCCTATCTCAGATTTCATGGCTTCAAGCCATCTGCCGGAATCTGGGCTCATCATTGCTTCTTGATAGTTCGTAGGTTCGTCATGGTCTAGTAACATGACTTCTGGGACAGGATTACCATACCACTCTGGTGCGGAACGTGCTCTGTTCTACCTACGAGGTCCAGTAGTAACTTGACCCGAAGTTTCATGATCATCATCATTAGCTTCCTCTCTTGTTGGTGTAGGCATCACGAGAACAGATTTCTCTAATGTGCTACCTTCGAAATTGAGAGAAGGTACAATTACCTCATCAAGTTCTACTTTCCTCCCACTCACTTCTTTCGAGAGAAACTCCTTCTCTAGAAATGTTCCATTCTTGGCAACAAAGATCTCGCCTCCGGATCTGTGGTAGAAGGTGTACCCAATTGTTTCCTTAGGGTATCCTATGAAGACGCACTTCTCCTATTTGGGTTCGAGCTTATCAGGCTGAAGCCTTTTGACATAAGTGTCGCAACCCCAAACTTTAAGAAACGACAACTTAGGTTTCTTGCCAAACCACATCATACGGTGTCGTCTCAACGGATTTAGACGGTGGCCTATTTAACGTGAATGCAGCTGTCTCTAATGCATAACCCCAAAACGATAGTGGTAAGTCGGTAAGAGACATCATAGATCGCACCATATCTAGTAAAGTACAGTTATGACATTCGGACACACCATTACGTTGTGGTGTTCTAGGTGGCGTGAGTTGTGAAACTATTCCACATTGTTTTAAATGAAGGCCAAACTTGTAACTCAAATATTCGCCTCCACGATCAGATCGTAGAAACTTTATTTTCTTATCACGATGATTCTCCACTTCACTCTGATATTCTTTGAACTTCTCAAATGTTTCAGACTTATGTTTCATTAAGTAGATATACCCATATCTACTCAAATCATCCGTGGAGGTCAGAAAATAACGATACCCGCCGCGTGCCTCAACACTCATTGGACCGCATACATCGGTATGTATTATTTCCAATAAGTCATTGGCTCGCTCCATTGTTCCGGAGAACGGAGTTTTAGTCATCTTGCCCATGAGGCATGGTTCGCAAGTATCAAATGATTCCAAAAGTCCATCTACATGGAGTTTCTTCATACGCTTTACACCAATATGACCTAAACGGCAGTGCCACATATATGTTGCACTATCATTATCAACTTTGCATCTTTTGGCATCAGTATTATGAATATGTGTATCACTACAATCAAGATTCAACAAAAATAGACCACTCTTCAAGGGTGCATGACCATAAAAGATATTACTCATATAAATAGAACAACCATTATTCTCTGATTTAAATTAATAACCGTCTCGCACTAAACAAGATCCAGATATAATGTTCATGCTCAATGCTGGCACCAAATAACAATTATTCAGGTCTAAAACTAACCCCGAAGGTAGATGTAGAGGTAGCATGCCGACGACGATCACATCGACCTTGGAACCATTCCTGACGCGCATCGTCACCTAGTCCTTAGGCAATCTTCATTTAATCCGTAGCTCCTGTTTCGAGTTACAAATATGAGCAACCGAACCAGTATCAAATACCCAGGCGCTACTACGAGCATTAGTAAGGTACACATCAATAACATGTATATCAAATATACCTTTGTTCACTTTGCCATCCTTCTTATCCGCCAAATACTTGGTGCAGTTCCGCTTCCAGTGACCAGTCCCTTTGCAGTAGAAGCACTCAGTTTCAGGCTTGGGTCTAGCTTTTGGCTTCTTCCCGGGAGTGGCAACTTGCTTGCCATTCTTCTTGAAGTTCCCCTTCTTTCCCTTGCCCTTTTTATTGAAACTAGTGGTTTTGTTAACCATCAAAACTTGACGCTCCTTCTTGATTTCTACCTCCACAACTTTGAGCATTGCGAAGAGCTCGGGAATTGACTTCTCCATCCCTTGCATATTATAGTTCATCATGAAGCCTTTGTAGCTTGGTGGTAGTGATTGAAGAACTCTGTCAATAACACTATCATCTGGAAGATTGACTCCCAACCGAGTCAAGTGATTATGATACCTAGACATTTTGAGTATGTGTTCACTGACAGAACTGTTCTCCTCCATCTTGCAGCTATAGAACTTGTTGGAGACTTCATATCTCTCAACTCGGGCATTTGCTTGAAATATTAACTTCAACTCCTGGAACATCTCATATACTCCATGATGTTCAAAACGTCTTTGAAGTCCTGATTCTAAGCCGTAAAGGATGACACACTGAACTATTGAGTAGTCATCAGACCGAGCTTGCTAGACATTCAAAACATCAGCATCTGCTCCTGCAGCTGGCCTTTTACCTAGTGGTGCATCAAGGACATAATTCTTCTATGCAGCAATGAGGATTATCCTCAAGTTACGGACCCAGTCTGTGTCATTGCTACCATCATCTTTCAACTTAGCTTTCTCTAGGAACGCATTAAAATTCAGGGGAACGGTAGCACGAGCCATTGATCTACAACATAGATATGCAAATACTATCAGGACTAAGTTCATGATAAATTAAGTTCAATTAATCAAATTACTAAAGAACTCCCACTTAAATAGACATCCCTCAGGTCATCTAAGTGATACGTGATCCAAATCAACTAACCCATGTCCGATCATCACGTGAGATGGAGTAGTCATCAATGGTGAGCATCTCTATGTTGATCATATCTACTATATGATTCACGTTCGACCTTTCGGTCTCCAGTGTTTCGAGGCCATGTCTGTACATGCTAGGCTCGTCAAGTTTAACCCAAGTATTCCGCATGTGCAAAACTGTCTTGCACCCGTTGTATGTGAATGTAGAGTCTATCACACCCGATCATCACGTGGTGTCTCAACACGACAAACTGTAGCAACGGTGCATACTCAGGGAGAACACTTTTACCTTGAAATTTAGTGAAGGGATTATCATATAATGCTATCGCCGTACTAAGCAAAATAAGATGCATAAAAAGATGGGATAATTGTATTTGAGCCCTTAGTTGTGTCACCCTCGACAGGAATACCCCTAGTTTTGTAAAACACGCGGTCTTGCCCAACTCAGTTAGCTTGCTTTGTGTTTTTGCCCTTCCGGCACGGCTCCGTCCAGTCAGCGCCGTTTGACCGTAAGCGGCGCTAGATTTTGGACAAGTCTTGCCCCCCGGTCGACCTAACCAGCTCACACTCTCTTGTTCCCCACTGTCTCTCTTTCTCTCTCACCAACCCTAGCTCGCTCGGCGGTGGCGAAACCCGCACCGCCAGATCCATTGGCAGGCGATGGGGGAGACCGGAGAAAGCGTCGGCGGACGCAGCCGCCACCGTAGGGACACCACATCCTCACTTCAGCGTGGAGGCGGTGGGGCTGCTAGAGCCAATGGCGACAAGAGCAGCGGATCTGCACGGGAGAGCATAGGAGGTGACGCTGGTGGCACCCACGGCGACAAGGGCAGCGGATCTGCACGGGAGCGCGGACAATGCGACGCCGGCGGCGCCCACGGCGACAAGGGCAGCGGATCTGCACGGGAGCGTGTACAAGGCGACGCTGGCGGCGCCCACGGCTACAAGGGCAGCGGATCTGCACGGGAGCGCGGACAAGGCGACGCCGGCGGCGACAAGGGCAACGTATCTGCACGGGAAATTCCTGCGGGGTAAGTATTAGACCTAGATTTGCTCGTGTTTACTGCTGTAGGGTTGATTCAACGATGCTTTAGGCTAGGTTTTGTTCGTTTTTTCACGGGAGATGGCATTTTTTTATCGTAGGATGAATCCAGCGACCACGTTCTATCTATATATTAGAATGGAGACCACAGAATGGAGACCACTGTTCTTGTTTCTGCGGGTACTAAAGGAAAAGATTGTGGCTTCACTTTTCCATTGTTTGTGGACAACACTACTTCATACTAGGATTTTAGGGCTGCCATTTGTGCTTAGTATCCATGGTGATTGTTTGATGCTGTTGAGATGAGATATTGGGATAGTAGTAACCTTTGTTGGGTCCCTGTACAGTGTGATTCAGAGTTAGGTGTGATGTTTGCAAGTAATGCACAAACTATGTCATGCAACTTGGAAATCACAGTGATACAGAGAACTAGAGCACAAAGGTTTGAAAACCCATCAACTTCTAGGCCCTCTGCATCTAGGCCATCTTGTTTTAATCCCACTGCTGGAGGGACAAGGGCTAGAACTAGGGCTAGCAGTAGAAGTAGGGCAGCAAGTGACACCTCTACTGCTCCTGGAACTCCAAGTGTTAATGAAAGTCAGGAACAAGCAAACAAAAAAGGTGATCCAGTCGTGGAGGAGGCATTGCCTGATGCACCAGGTCTGGAGGATGAGATACTTTATCCTGGGTATGTTCAACACAACAATGAAGAAGAAAAGGCAGACAAAGACTATATCCCTGCAGAATTTTCAGATACAGATGCTGATGAGATGCAAGAGGATCATGAAATGGGAGCTTTTGAAGATGCAGATGAGGACAGACCTATCATGATGTATGACAGGGAAAATCCATCTATTGAGGAAGGTGTGGTCTTCCCTTCTGCAGTTGATTGTAGAAATGCAGTTGCAACCTACTCAATCAAAGCTGAAACTGAGTTCTCTATTCTGAAAAGTGACCCAACTAGGTTTACTGTCAAATGTTCTTATGACAGGTGTAAATGGAGGCTACATGCCTCTTTAATGAGGAGGAGCACAATGTTTCAGGTATTAAATGTTGTGATCTCTGTAATGTGTTATATTTTCTGCACTCACTACTGTTATATGTACTTACTATTTGTTGTGCTGTTTTGTTTCAGATTAAAGTGAACCAACACCAGCATACTTGTCCTAGTGTCAACAGATCTCAGAGATTGAGAGCTGCAAAAAGGAGGTGGATTGCAGATGCATCTATGCCCTGGATCAGACAAAATCCATCTATTGGTCCTAAGGAAATTCAGATGAAGTTGCTAGAGAAGTATGGTGTGGAGGTGCCATATGACAGGTGCTACAATGGCAAAGAGATGGCACTGGACAAAATATATGGCAAGTATAGTGATAGTTTCCAACTTCTTTATTCTTTCAAAGCTGAAGTGGAGAGGGCATCACCAGGCAGTCTAGTAGAAATTGACAGGCACACAGTTGAGTATCAGATTAAAGGCTTGTCAGAAGGGTTTTCCGGAGGGGTGCAGGCCATACCTGGCTGTAGATGCTACAACATTGAATGGTAGGCTTAGAGGGCAGCTTGTAGCAGCTTGTGCACTGGATGGCCACAACTGGTTGTTTCAAGTTGCTTATGGTGTTCTAGAAGTGGAGTCTACTGAGAGTTGGACATGGTTTTTCACAAACCTGAAGAAAATGGTAGGTCATCCAGAAGGTTTAGTGATACATACTGATGCTTGCAAGGGATTGGAAACAACAGTTGATGATGTGTACCCTGGAGTGGAACATAGAGAGTGTATGAGACACTTGGCTCAGAATTTTAGTAAGAAATTTAAGGGAAAGTTCTTTGATGATAACTTATGGCCTTGTTCACTAACCTACAATATCAAGAAGCATAATTATCATCTGAACCAGCTCAAAAGCAAACCCAAAGTTAAGGAATATCTGGAGGAGCACCACACAAAAATCTAGGCAAGAGCAGAGTTCAATGAGATGTGCAAGGTTGACTATGTGAACAACAACCTTGCTGAATCATTCAACTCAAGAACCAGGAAATACAAGAGTCTTCACATAGTTGACCTGCTAGACAAGATTAGGCAATACATCATGGAGAAATTTGACTTAAGAAACAGAAGCAGAAGTACAAGATGAGGAGGAGGATGAAGAGCCAGAAGTTGATGTTCTTCAGCAATAGATGCCACCACCAAAGGAAACCTCACATGAGGCATCTACACAAGCTAGTGTAGTGAGGTGTGTGCCAGCAACTTGTTTCAGTTTTATATTGCCCTTGTTTCAGTTTTCATTAGTTCATATCTTAAAAATTGTGTTATGTTTGAACTTGTTTTAGTCCTAGAAAGAATTATAAAAGAGGACCAGAGAGGGGATCTTCTCCAAGGTGTTGCAAGCAGAAGAAAAATGGACCAACAACTACATTTTGCTCAGTTACTGGAAGCAGTGTTGACAACAAGGGTGTCTCTCCAGCCAAAAAAGCAGCAACAGCAGTTGAAGCCCCACCCGCTGCCCCCAATCCAGCTAAGAACACTAGAAGCAAGGCAAAGTTGGCTCCAAACCCAGCCAAGAACACCAGGAGCAAGAAACTTCAGTTTTAGTCCTGTTACTTCAGTTTTATGTTTGAAACTATTATGCACTTGATGTTGTTACTATGTGCACTGTGATACCAGTACTTTCATGTTCTTAGTGCTTTATGCACTTGATGTTGTTGTCTATGCACTGTGATGATCAACTTCTTAATGCTTTATGCACTAGTTATGCCCAGTGGTTGGTACATGTGTGATGATCAACTTCTTATTCTTAATTCTTTGTGCTCACTGTGGTGTTTAATAGGTTGGGATTGCTGTTGATCTACTTTGGCATAGTTTTGTCATCGACGTCGTCGACGACAAAACCTACATCTACCTTTGGCATAGTTTTGTCATCGACGTTGTCGACGACAAAACCTACATCTACCTTTGCATAGTTTTGTCATCGACGTCGTTGACGACAAAACCTACATCTACCTTTGCATAGTTTTGTCATCGACGTCGTCGACGACAAAACCTACATCTACTTTGGCATACATCTGAAGCAACATCTGCTTTGCATCCATCCACACCATCATCTAGTTTGCATAGACAAAATAGCATGTTCATGTTGACCACAACAGTGCATCATCGTCTTCAGATACATCACACTAGGTTGTACCATTCGGTCAACAAGCACAAACTGATACAACTACAGCACGAACAACATTACAACACACACTGTTCAAGATATCTTCCGATATTCCGATAAATCGGCCGATTTATCGCTTACCATTGTGTGAACGATAAGATAAATCGGCCGATAAATCATCCGATATGGCGATAAACTGGCCGATATGCCGATAAACTGGCCGATTTACCCCTTATCATGGGTCGACCGATAAGTTCCCGATAAGCGATATCCCCAACATTGACAACACAAATTCCTACAAACAACAATGCTAAAAGAAGCATCATCTCATCTCTTCCTCTCAGCTTCTTCTTCAAAACATGATTCTTACTTGACAGCAACATGTTTTCCTTCTTCAACTTGTGACTTTTGATCCAGCTCTGTTCTACCTCTGCGTGCAGGTCTTCAAAAGCCAGGACAACACGCAATGGAGGAGGAGGATCAACCCACACCACCCACTCACACTCCTGTGGTAACTGATTGCACATCACATTTACCAAAAATTAGATTTTTCATAAACAAGAACTAAAACATGCTCAAATTCACAATCTCTTACGTCTAAAGGACACCCTAAAAACCGGCGGCCAGTGCTTGCCCCTCCCCAGGAAACACGGCGGGCTAGAACAAGGCCGTGACTAGGGCAACGATGCTTTGAACGATACTCCATTCACAGTAGGTGTCATCGGGAAGATAGAACTCGGAGACGAGCTGCACAATCCCGACCCCATCAACCTAAACCAAATGGAAGGGAAGGAAGGTCAAAATTTCCCCCAAATCTCACAAACCCTAGAAACCCTAGAACAAATTGGCGGTGGAGGAGCCGCACGAGCTCATGTTCACTTACCTCACCGGCCGCCTGCGAGTAGTTGGACGAGCCCGAGCTCGCCGTGCTGCGCCGCTCCATCTTCTTCCTCGTCGGGCCTCGTGTCGCTGGCTCCGCTCCTCTGTTTTCTTCAGCGCGAGCTCACTATGGACGAAAGGGTACTAAGTGTAGCACCGACAGGGGCAAAAATGTCCAAAATCTAGCGCCGCTTACGGTCAAACGGCGCTGACTGGACGGAGCCGTGCCGGAAGGGCAAAAGTACAAGACAAGCAAACTGAGTTGGGCAAGACCGCATGTTTTCCAAAAGCAGGGGCAATCCTGACGAGTGGTACCCAACTAAGGGTATAAAACCGATTATCCCAAAAAGATAAACATCACATGCAATCAAAATATGTGACATGATATGGCCATCATTATCTCGTGCTTTTGATCTCCATCTTCAAAGCATCGTCATGATCTCCATCAACACCTTGATCTTCATTGTTGCGTCGTGGTCGTCTCGCCAACTATTGCTTCTACAACTATTGCTAACGCATAGTGATAAAGTAAAGCAATTACATGGCATTTGCATTTCATACAATAAAGAGACAACCATAAGGCTCCTGCCGGTTGCCGATAACTTTACAAAACATGATCATCTCATACAATAATGTTTATCACATCATGTCTTGACCATATCACATCACAACATGCCCTGCAAAAACAAGTTAGACGTCCTCTAATTTGTTGTTGCAAGTTTTGCGTGGCTGCTACGGGCTCTTAGCAAGAACCGTTCTTACCTACGCATAAAACCACAACTGGGTTTCGTCAAGTTTGCTGTTTTAACCTTCTTCAAGGATAGGCCGCAGTCAAATTCGATTCAACTAAAGTAGGAGAAACAGACACCCACCAGCCACCTTTATGCAAAACTAGTTGCATGTCTGTCTGTGGAACCGGTCTCATGTGCGTGGACATGTAAGGTTGGTCTGGGCCGCTTCACCCCACAATACCGCCGAATCAAAATAAGACGTTGGTGGTAAGAAATATGACTATCACCGCCCGCAACTCTTTGTGTCCTACTCGTGTATATCATCCACGCATAGACCTGGCTCATGATGCCACTGTTGGGAATCGTTGCATGGAAAACAAAACAAAAATCTACGCACACTCAATGATCTATCCATGGAGATGCATACCAATGAGGGGGAGAGTGTGCCTACGTACCCTCGTAGACCGTAAGCAGAAGTGTTTCATAATGCGGTTGATGTAGTCGAACTTCTTCTCATGTCAACCGATCAAGTACCGAATGCACGGTACCTTTGCGTTCTACACATGTTCAGCTCGATGACGTCCCTTGCCTTCTTGATCCAGCAAGTCGTTGAGGTAGTAGATGAGTTCCGTCAGCATGGCGGCATGGTGATGGTGATGGTGAAGTGATCCTCGCAGGGCTTTGCCTAACCACTACAAAGATCTGACCGGGGGTGTAAACGGTGGAGGGGGGCGCCGCACATGGCTAACAATTGATCTGGTGTGTGCTAGGGCTCCCCCCACATATATATAGGTGGGAGGGAGAGGGGAGGCTGTCAGGAGGCGCCCAAGTAGGCCGAATCCTACTTGGGGTCTCCCCTTGGCCGCACCCCCTACCTTATTTGCCGAAGGGGGAAGGAAAGAGGAGGGAGGAGGGAGGAGGGAAGGAAGGGGGAGGCCGAATCCCCCTTTCCTTTTCCCTTCCCCTCTTTCCTTCTCCTCCTGGTTCGGCCCATATGGGGGGCGCACCAGCCCCTTGTGGCTGGTGCGTTTCCCCTCTTGGCCCATAAGACCCATATCTTTTGCCGGGGGTGCCCGGAACCCCTTCGGGTGACCCGATATGTACCTGGTACCCTCCGGAACACTTCCGGTGTCCGAATACCATTGTCCTATATATCAATATTTACATCTCGACCATTTCGAGACTCCTCGTCATGTCCATGATCTCATCCGGGGACTCTGAACAACATTCGGTCACCAAGTCACATAACTCATATAATACTATATCGTCATCGAACATTAAGCGTGCGGACCCTATGGGTTCGAGAACTATGTAGACGTGACCGAGAGACCTCTCTGATCAATAACTAATAGCGGAACCTGGATGCCCATATTGGCTCCTACATATTCTACGAAGATCATTATCGGTATGACAACATACGTAATTCCCTTTGTCCATCGTTATGTTACTTGCCCGAGATCTGATCATTGGTATCTTCCTACCTAGTTCAATCTCGTTACCAGCAAGTATCTTTACTCGTTCCGTCATACATCACCTCATGAGTAACTCCTTAGTCATTTGCTTGCAAGCTTATGATGTGTATTACCGAGAGGGCCCAGAGATACCTCTCTGATACTCGGAGTGACAAATCCTAATTTCGATCTATGCCAACTCAACAAACACCTTTGGAAATACCTATAGAGCATATTTATAATCACCCAGTTACGTTGTGATGTTTGATAGCACACAAGGCATTCCTCTGGTATCTGGGAGTTGCATAATCTCATAGTCGAAGGAATATGTATTTGACATGAAGAAAGAATAGCAATAAAACTGAGCGATCATAATGCTAAGCTAACGGATGGGTCTTGTCCATCACATCATTATCCTAATGATGTGATCCCGTTATCAAATAACAACTCATGTCCATGGTTAGGAAACCTTAACCATATTTGATCAACGAGCTAGTCAAGTAGAGGCTCACTAGGGACACGGTGTTTGTTTATGTATTCACACATGTATTTAGGTTTCTGATCAATACAATTCTAGCATGAATAATAAACCTTTATCATGAATAAGGAAATATAAAATAACAACTTTATTATTGCCTCTAGGGCATATTTCCTGCAGCTGTAACCTTGCCCTTGAGCCTATGTATAGTCAGGGAAACATACACCAGGGTTTGTTGCACCGACAGGAGCCCCTGGGCCTGGCCCGAACGCGCCGCCGAGCGCCGTCGGGGTAGGCCCTATCTAGTACACAGGCGAAGAGTTTGTGGTAGCTCATCCTTGAGATTTCCTTTGTTTCTTCATTAACCTGTGCTTGAGACAGTTTCTGGTTTTTCTGTGCGTCGTGCAAGGTGTTATGGGGGAGCTGTAAGCCACGATCCGCGGGCTACCCACCTCCCATGTTCACGGGGTGATAACTGCCATTCCACTAGCTTCTCGCTTTTGGAGTTTTTGCCACGTACGCAGCATGCACTGCGCAGGGTTGGTGGCGGACGCGGAGGGCGCAGAAAAGTGTGCCACGGCAGAAAGCCAGGTGCCATGGATTGGCGCAAGGGGTCGGCCTTGATTCCACGAGCCGTTGATGGCGCGGGGGAGCTGGATTGGCAGAGTGGGGCGGTTTCCTCCCCTGAGTGAGGAGCCAGCCCCCGGCCTCGTTTGCCTATAAAAGAGGATGCAGACAAGGTGCTGGCTCACACCTATCTCTTCCTCCTTTATCCTGGAATCGTTTCTTCATCATGGTGAGGGGAAGAGGGCGCAACGACACTCCAGTAGCGGCGACGAGGGATTATGCTCAACAGCGCCTCCCTCCTCCTATTGGGGATGCGGAAGCGGAGCCCGCCATGAGGGGAGGCGGGAAAGGACGGGGACGTGGTTGCCGTGGCGCTCAGGGTCGAGGAGGATGGGGCGGTGCGCTGATCACACCTCCTCCGGCTGTCCAGGACCCGAACGAAGGCCACGTCGGGAACCAGCCACTGGAGTTCATTGTCAAGCTGTGAGGGCCTCCGTGCAGCCGTCTTCGGCTCCCCACTCCATTTGTGAGAGTGATGGAGGTTGAGCAGCCGTCGGGGCTGAGGCTGCACATGAGGGGCTGATGTAATGGCAGCATGCGGGCGGACGTGGAGTTCCCCGCTCCTCATGTCATGCTTCTCCAGTGCGGTTGGAAGAATTTTGCTCGTGCCCATAGCTTGGCGGCCGGGCATGTCCTCCATTTCAAGTTAATGGATGCCGCCCTGCTCTCCGTCAAAGTCTTTGGATGCTTGGGTGCTCGCTTAGGGTGCTGCGCGGAGAGCTTGACTGACGACGAAAGCTCCTTCTCGATCGATACCGACGAGGAGGACAGTGACGGCGATGATGACGACGCCGATGGGGAGGACGACGACCCCGACTTCGGCTGAACACCAGCCGCACCATCACCGTCAGGCGACCGACACCACCATATGCACTTGTATTTCCTCTCCGGTAAGGCGATTTGCCAGGGAGTTGGATGTGGAGGTGTGGATGGTGTCTCCGGTTCCTCCAGCAGCCTTCCAGCTGGGCCTCGGCAGGCTTCCTCATGGGCTCTGGCTTCGTTCGCCCTGCCGCGCCCTGCTAGCCCTGGTGGCGGTGGCCAGGGGATCGTCTCCGCCGCTCTCTTCACCATCACCTTCGCCCGCGCCCTCCCAACCTTGTCAGGCTCCATCACACGAGCCCTGACAGGGTCAGGCTGGGCTTCTGCCCAGGTGCTCCTTTTGCCCTCTTCACCTTCTGCTATAGTTCCTAGGAGGAGAGGGACAAGAAAGGGATTACAGGGAACTTATCTTTTTTCAGTCTAAAATGTGTAGGCACTTGCCAAAATTTAGTCTAAAATATGTAATCTTCTTTATCCATGATTGTGTCTTGTAAGATATGTACTTGCTTATCCGCATATTAATGAAAAAAGATGAGCCTTGCCGGGTACTTGTGCATGTACCATGTCCATGCAGAGGTGAGATGCCTCTATAAGTTTAAGTAAACAAGTTTTCTCCGGCAAGCTATCCTGCCAGTGCCTTTCGTTTGTTGCCCGGGGCTTGGCCTGCCGGGCACAAAACTATGGAAAGGGACCAGCTCCTCGTCGAGCCTCCTCCGTCAAATGCCACTACAACCACCTTGACCGAAGCAATGTTCGGGACACAGGATGGGAGCACCATATCTTCGAAGGTGACGAGGTTTTCATATGCACAAGTTTTCACCTTACAGAACATGTATGGATAAGAAGGAACTTATTTGTTTGGCTTGTCGGGGACCGATATGTAGGCTTGTCTTCATTTCTTCTCTTCGGGACCGGGTCCACGGCAAGAGCCCTGCAGTTAAATGTAGAGGAAAACAATGCTACATATGCCCTTATCTACATGATCATGCGATGCTCATGTTATGCTTATGCATGCATGCAAGTTTTTGGGGCCCCCAGCGCTTCATTTATTTATCTGTTGCTCAGGGTCTACGCCATGGATTTGTACAAAGGGTTACATGCAACATCAGCAAGGCTTGTACAAAAGGGTGGCTGCTGGGTGATACCTCTCCAACGTATCTATAATTTTTGATTGGTCCATGCTGTTATATTATCAATCTTGGATGTTTTATAATCATTTTATATCATTTTTTGGTACTAACCTATTGACATAGTGCCAAGTGCGAGTTGCTGTTTTTTCCATGTTTTTTAATCGCAGAAAATCAATACCAGACGGAGTCCAAATGCCCCGAAACTTTACGGAGAATTTTTATGGGCCAGAAGGAACACAACGGGCCCTGGCTACGCCTGGGGGTGCCCCGAGGGGGGCACAACCCACCAGGGCGCGCCAGGAGGCCTAGGCGCGCCCTGGTGGGTTGTGCCCACCTCGGGTGCCCCCCGGACCGCCTCTTTGCTCTACAAATACCCCAATATTCCAGAAACCCTAAAGGCATCGATGAAATATTCATCCAGCCGCCACAGAGTCCAGAACCACCAGATCCAATCTAGACACCATCTCGGATGGGGTTCACCACCTCCATTGGTGCCTCTCCGATGATGCGTGAGTAGTTCTTTGTAGACCTTCGGCTCCGTAGTTAGTAGCTAGATGGCTTTCCCTCTCTCACTGAATTCTCAATACAATGGTCTCTTGGAGATCCATATGATGTAACTCTTTTGCGGTGTGTTTGTTGGGATCGATGAACTTTGAGTTTATGATCAGATCTATCTTTTTATATCCATGAAAGTTATTTGAGTTTCTTTGATCTCTTATATGCATGATTGCTTATAGCATCGTATTTCTTCTCTGATATTTGGGTTTTGTTTGGCCAACTTGATCTATTTATCTTGCAATGGGAAGAGGTGCTTTGTAGTGGGTTCGATCTTACGGTGCTTGATCCCAGTGATAGAAAGGGAAACGACACATATGTACCGGTGCTACTAAGGATAAAATGACGGGGTCTATCTCTACATAGATAGATCTTGTCTACATCATGTCATCGTTCTTATTGCATTACTCGGTTTTTCCATGAACTTAATACACTAGATGCATGCTGGATAACGGTCGATGTGTGGAGTAATAGTAGTAGATGCAGGCAGGAGTCGGTCTACTAATCTTGGACGTGATGCCTATATAATGATCATTGCCTAGATATCGTCATGATTATTTGAAGTTCTGTCAATTGCCCAACAATAGTTTGTTCACCCACCGTTTGCTATTTTTCTCGAGAGAAGCCACTAGTGAAACCTACGGCCCCCGGGTCTTATTTCTCAAGTAATTGCCTTTGCGATCTACTTTTCTCTTGCATTTATTTTCATATCTATTAAACCAAAAACACAAAAACACCTTGCTGCAATTTTTCCTTATTTATTTTATTTGCGATCCATCTATCAATTTACTACAAATTTATCTCACGTCTGTTTGCCTATCTTGAGGCGCCGTAACCCAGAAGGGATTGACAACCCCTTTAACACGTTGGGTTGCGAGGATTTTTTATCTGTGTGCAGGGGCTCATTACGTTGTGTTGCTTGGTTCTCCTACTGGTTCGATAACCTTGGTTTCATATCTGAGGGAAATACCTACCGCTGCTGTGCTGCATCATCCCTTCCTCTTTGGGGAAATACCGACGTAGCTTCAAGCGACATCACTGGGCAGAGCCCGATAGCCGCGCCTTATTGGTAGAACTTGTGGAGATGCTCAATGTTCCATGAGTTTTGCAACTGAATGCCATCTCCGGTCTCCAGACGGACTGCGCCAGGTCTGGTGACTCATACTACCCGGTAAGGGCCTTCCCACTTCGGCGTCAACTTGTTTGTACCCTTGGCGGACTGAACGCACCAAAGGACAAGGTCGCCTTCCTCAAGGCTCCGAGCATGAACCATGCAGCTGTGATAGCGACGCAGGGCTTGCTGGTGGCATGCAACACGCGTAGCAGCCTAGAGACGGTTCTCCTCAAGTAGCAAAGCATCGTCACGATGGTGCTGTTCTTGCGCTACTTCATCGTAGGCAAATACTCGAGGTGACCCATATATGAGTCCCGTGGGGATCACTGCTTCTGCCCCATAGACTAGGGAGAATGGAGTCTGGCCGGTAGCTCGATTTGGTGTCGTACGAAGGGACCAACGAACCACCAGCAGCTCGTCGATCCATCGCTTGCCACACTTCTGCAGCCTATCAAATGTTCTTGTCTTGAGTCCTCGCAGCACTTCAGCGTTCACCCTCTCAGCTTGTCCGTTGCTTCTGGGATGGGCAACAGAGGCGAACGAGACCTTGCTTCCAAGGGCATGAACGTTTCCCATGAAGGTGCGGCTTGTGAATTGGGTGCCATTGTCAGTGATGACTCTGGCGGGTACTCTGACACGGCACACCAATCCTTTCAAGAACTTGATAGCTGACTGTGCAGTCACCTTTCTCACGGGCTCCACTTTTGGCCACTTTGTAAACTTGTCAATTGCAATGTACAAGAATTCAAAGCCCCCAGTAGCATGGGGGAAGGGGCCCAAGATGTGGAGCCCCCAGACCAAAAATGGCCATGACAAAGGGATCGTCTGGAGAGCTTGAGCAGGCTGATGGATATTCTTGGAGTGGAATTGGCAGGCTTCACATCTGGTGACTAGCTCAATTGCATCTTGGAGGGCCATGGGCCAATAGAAACCTTGCCGGAAAGCTTTTCCAATCAGGGCCCTTGATCCAATATGGGAGCCGCACATGCCTTTGTGTATCTCTACCAACAGTTCCTTCCCTTCTTCCCGACAAATGCACTTCAATTTCACACCATTGGGTCTCGTTCTATATAGTGTGTTGTCGACGAACTGATACATACTGGCCCTCCGGGTTACTCTTTCAGCTCCTTCTTGCTCTTCGGGAAGTTCTCCTGTTTGGAGGTAATGGACTATGTGTCGCGCCCAAGTTGGAGCCTGAGGCTCGACAACAAGGATCAGCGGCACCTCCTCGTTCACGGGAGCGCATGCCTTAACCGCAAAGACTGGTAGTTCGGCGGGAGGGTGCTACTCACCGAGCGAAGGGGAGTTGTTCCCGCCAAGTTCTTTGCTGGGGGGCTTCGGGAAGCTCTGCTGGGAGAGGATTGCCGGATTCTAGATTCCTTCTCTTTCTGGCCATTGTTGCCGGGGATACGAAGGGCTGAGTCAGATGGAGAACAAAAGTCCCTGGTTCCATTGGAAGTTTTTGCGCAGTGCACTTGGACAGATGATCGGCAATGTTGTTTTCCGCACGTGGCATGTGCTCTGTTTGTAATCCATCAAAGTGCTCCTCCAACTTTCTCACTTCCTCCATGTATGCCTCCATCAATGGGCTTTGATAATCCTTGTTCACCTGCCTCACCACAAGTTGTGAGTCTCCACGAATGATCAACTTCTTGATTCCTAGTTCCATTGCGATCCTGAGCCCAACAAGGAGTCCTTCATATTCTGCAGTGTTGTTGGTAGCCTTCTCCCCGGCGAAATGCATTTGAACCACGTACTTGAGGTGCTCCCCGGTGGGTGCGACGAGAAGCACGCCAGCTCCTGCACCTTGTAGGGAGAAGGCACCATCAAAGTACATGATCCATTCTTGGGGTGCTTCCTTGCCGGGGATAACTGTCTCCAGCGCTTCTTTGTCAGGGGTAGGCGTCCATTCCGCAATAAACTCTGCCAGTGCTCTGCTCTTAATAGTTGACGTGCTCTCAAACTTCAAACCAAAGCTTGATAACTCCAAAGCCCATTCCTCTATTCTACCAATGGCCTCAGGGTTCCTCAGTATGCATTGCAAGGGGAAGCGGGTGACAACCGTGATCTCGTGGGCTTGGAAGTAGTGGCACAGTTTCCTTGAGGCCATGATGAGGCCAAAGATCAACTTTTGCATGCCAGAATACCTTGATCTAGCCCCCTGCAGCAGGGAGCTAACAAAGTACACTGGCCGCTGGACCACCTTCTTCCTTGTCGTGATCCTAAAATTGTCTCCATTGCCCCACTCCTCTTTGTCCTGATCTACACCTGATCTTGCGGGGACGAGTTCACTTTCCTCTCCGGAGGGGACGGTAGTCACGGCTGCTCCTTCATCTACTTCCCGCTGGGCCACCAGCGCTGCACTAACCACTTGATTGGTTGCCGCTAGGTACAGTAGCAACGACTCTTGTGGTTTAGGAGCAACTAGGGTGGGAGCAGAGGAAAGGTAGGTCTTCAAATCTTGCAGCGCAGCGTCCGCCTCCAGGGTCCACTCCACGGGCCCTGCCTTCTTCAAGATTTTGAAGAATGGCAAGGCGCGCTCAACATACTTGGAAATGAACCCGCTCAGCGCAGCAACACATCCAGTCAAACGCCTCACATCTTTAACTGTCTTGGGTGCTTGAATCTGCTCGAACGCCTTGATCTTATCGGGATTGGCCTCTATCCCCCGGTGGGACACGAAGAAGCCAAGTAGCTTGCTGGAAGGAACGCCAAACACACACTTCTCTGGGTTTAGCTTCAAGTTGATCTTGTGCAAATTTGCAAAGGTCCCTTCCAAGTCCTGAATAGAGTTGATTTGTCCTTGGTTTTGACCACTATGTCATCCATGTAAGCTTCAGTATTCCTATGCAGCTGGGACTCAAAACCAATTTGCACTGCTCTTGCAAAAGTGGATCCAGCGCTCTTTAACCCAAAGGGCATCCCTACAAAACAGTACGTGCCACATGGGGTTATGAACGCGGTCTTCTCTTCATCTTCCTTGGACATGAAAATCTGGTGGTACCCAGAGTAGGCATCCAAGAAGGAAAGCAGGTCACATCCGGAGGTGGAATCCACAATCTGATCAATGCGCGGCAAGGGGAATTGGTCCTTCAGGCATTCTTTATTCAGATATGTGAAATCTATGCAAAGCCTCCACTTCCCATTCGCCTTGCGCACTACCACTGGATTTGCCAACCATGTTGGATGCAATACTCCTCTGACCAAACCAGCAGCTTCAAGTTTCTTGATCTCGTCGGCAATGAACTGCTGCTGCTCCTAGGCTTGCTTCTAGACCTTCTGTTTGACGGGCCGGGCATGAGGGCGGACAACAAGGTGGTGCTCGATTACCTCCCTGGGAACACCGGGGATGTCAGATGGTTGCCAAGCAAACACATCGACATTCGCCCACAGGAAGGCAACGAGCGCGCTTTCCTATTTGTCGTCAAGGGTGGAGCTGATAGTAAATGTACCATCAGCGCCATCCAGCCCTGCCGGGATCTTCTTCACAGCAGGTGCAGCAACCTTTGATCTCTTGCTATTGGAACTCCCCGTAAAGTCATCGACAGGTGCAGCACACTCCGGAGAGGCGCGCTTCCCAGATCCCTTGCCGACATCCTTGCTAGCTTTTCTCCCTTGTTTGTTTTCCTTGGCGGGGACTGCGGCTTCCGCGGCCTCAGCAACGACCGCTTCCTGGTACATCTTGTCCACTCATATAATTGCGTCCTTCTTGTCTGATGGGATAGAAATAACGCCCATTGGTCCTGGCATCTTTAGGGTGTTGTAGGCATAGTGGGATGCTACCATAAACTTTGCCAGAGCAGGTCGTCCAAGTATCCCATTGTATGGCAACAGAAGCTCAACCACGTCGAACACAATTTTCTCAGTCCGGTAGTTCAATTCACCTCCAAACGTCACAGGCAGCGTGATCTTCCCCTTCGGACGACTCCTACCGGGGTTGATCGCTTGAAAGGTGCTAGTAACCTTGAGCTCTTCTTCTATTATCTGCAGCTTGCTGATGACCTTGGGAGAACTCAGATTCAACCCGGCCCCGCCGTCAACAAATATCTTTGTGACCTTGAGGTTGCGGATTGTTGGTGAAACCAACAATGACAAGCACCCTACCGCAGTGGTGCGGTCAGGGTGATCCTCTTCATCAAAGATGATGGGCGTGCGAGACCACTTGAGTGGTTTTCGAGAATCCGCCGCTGGCTCCACAACATTGACCTCATGTGCCCACTATTTAAGCTAGCGGTGAGAGGAGTGCAAGGATGCACCTTCGTCAATGCACATGGCGTCAGTGGCCTTCTGGAACTCCTGCTCGCTGGTTTCCTCGTCATCCCCTTCATCGCTCTCGTCATCGCATTCCTTCTGCTCATGGCCTCTGGCAGGTTTCCCTTGAGGCTAAGGAATCTTGCCGGGGCGACCTCCTTTGCCACCTCGGCCCTTCCCGCCAATGCCATCTTGGTCTCTCTCTTTGTCACACTTCTCGTATTCAGACTTCTGCTTCTTGACGAGTTGCTCAACTTGATGACACTCTTGAAGATCGTGACCCTTGGTCCGATAGATCTTGCAGTACGGCCCATCAGCCTTCCCATCCTTCTCGGCAGCCGCATCTTCTCGGCAATCAGTGCACGCGGCAACTTCCTTGCTGGGAACCTTGGTCTTGGCCTTCTTGCCGGTACTAGGAATGCCAGATCCCTCGATAGCCAGAATTGTTTTCTCTTTGCGCTTCTCATTGCGTTTCTTGTTCTTCTTCTTCTGGTTGGTAGCATCGTCATCGTCTTCTGAGTCAACATCGACGCTGTCTTCTTCTCCGGGGAGTCGCCTCCCCTCCTCTGTTCAGGCACACTTATCCACCAGAGTGTACAACTCATTCACAGTCTTGGGCAACCGGACGTTCATCTTGGAACGTATCCTGCGGTTGCGTACGTTGGACTGGAACACAACAATCACAGCTGTCGGGTGGATGTCTGGAATGTTCCTCTACACCTGGCTGAATCTTTGCATATGCTTCCGCAAATTCTCTCCTTCCTTCTATGGGAGGAGCAGCAAGTCGCTCGGCCGCCCTGGTTCTTGATGGCCGCCCGTGAAGGCGCCAACAAACTCATTGCACAGGTCAGCCCAGGTCGAGATGGAGTTCTCTGACAAGTGCATTAGCCACGACCTCACATTTGGCTTGAGTGCCAGAGGGAAGTAGTTGGCGAATACCTTTTCATCTCTTCCTCCGGCGGCTTGAACGACGATGGTGTAGATGCTCAAGAACTTTGCCGGGTTCAATCTTCCATCATACTTTTTCGGTATCTCTGGCTTGAACGTAGGCCAACAGACTTGCCGCAGCTCGCGGGTGAAGGCAGGACACCCAACCTCAAAAGGCAGGTATCCGTCTCCACTGGGCGCGGGCTCATCGACGTCGGGACCATTGCGCCTATCAGCCTGGCGGCGGGTTTCGCAGCGCCGTTCTATGGGACGCGCGTGTCTTCCCTTCGCCTGTCTTCCAGGACATGTCGCTAATCTCTACGGGCTCGAGGATCATACGAAGCCACTGATACCTCGTCAGGTTCTTGATCGCATGTCTCTGGCTGCCACGGAGGTGACTGCACCGAAGGAGTGACCCCTTCAGTACGGCCAGCGGCTCGGGCCGTTGTTGCTGCCCGTGGAGGCCGTGACGGGCCTGCTCGCTGTGATCCTCCCGTCTTAGCGAAACCAATCAGGCTCTGAATGGTGGCTCTCCACTCATCCATTTGATCGGACACTGGCGGAAATCTCAACAGGAGTTGGGCCCGCGCCATGGCTTCCGAAGCAGTGCTCAGCATAGACAACGCAGATCGCGATGTCGCCTGACTTCTGACGGTGCCAGTAGTGGTGGCTTCGTGTTCTCGTGGCCGCGAGCCAGTCGCCAGGGTGGCGTGGTGACGAGGCGGATGTGCTTGGGGAATGAAGACCCCATTGGGCGCATCGTCTTGGCCAGCTTGCCCTGGGGATGGCGCGTGCCCTGTAGCCGCACCCGTAGCGGGGGCAGCCAGAGGGTTGCGATTCGCACCAGAGCGAGCGCCATCGCTGCAGCCGCGTCCTTCAGTGAGGTGGAGTGGCGGATATGGAATATTCTCCCCACCCGCATCTTGTGGAGCATGGCCGCTAGGATGCTGTTGACGTTTTCCTCCTCCGGCGCCTCCTGCTCCCGCTTCGACCGCAGGGGGAACGGTGATGGCGCCACCTGCGCCGGTCACGTCCCCCATGGTGTCCACAATCCCGTGCACCCCATAGCCCCCATGGCATCAGTGGCTGCATGCGAGGGGGCCTTCGAGGTGGACGGGTGAGCTGTAGCGTCGGACTTTTTCTTGGGCGCCAAGGATGATGAAGCCGCGAGGCTAAAACCCTACTCCTGATTTGGTGGATTGATGAAAGGACCGTGGTGGAGAGGCGGCGCTCAAGCCCAGCAAGGTCGCCTCGGGACGGGAGCAGCTACGCGCGTATGAGTGTACAAGGGTCCGGATCCGCCCTAAGGTTGCCATGACCCTCCTTTTATAGGTCAAGGGGTTACCACAATGGCAAAATAGTCATTATCCAGTGATTAGATAGCCACAGTGCTATCACACCTAATTCTACAGACAAGACAAGGTGCACTAAATGCACCGCTTAGTGTCACATCGTAGGGGTGGCTCGGCAAGCCTTGCCGTGCTATTCAACCACCTCCTCGCCTGCCTGCGTGACACGCCTCTGGACGAGTGTCATTTAAGGGTGATCTTCCTCAGAAATGGCTGCCACGTGCCAAATGATGGCCACTTAATCACTTGGGGGCTCAACACCGCACTGAGAGGTGACTTGCGTTGCTGTGAGGTGGAGCGGTGGCGTCTTGGCGAGGTGACCCGCCCTTGGTGTCCCCGGCAAGCTTGTCGAGGGAGTCTTGAGACTTGTCTTCGGTGTGGCCTCAACCTGACCGGGCTCGCCTACCCTGTAAGGGAGGTTTTTCCTTAGTGATATCTTGTTCCTTTGGCTTGTCTTAGTCTTCTTGATCCGCCCTTTGATTTCTCAAAGAGCTATCTCTTCTGCTTGGCCTTGTCTTGGATGCTGTAACCTTGCCCTTGAGCTTGTGTAAAGTCCGGGCAACATACACCAGGGTTTGTTGCACTGACACTTGTTGAATGAACCCACATCTCTTTTGGATTGAGTTGATGCCACAGTTGCTCGCAAACTTGTAGGGCGCAAACTTCCTCCGTTCATGAAAGGTTGTATGAACTCTCGTCCAAAAAAGGCATCTTTTTTGCTTGGCACCAGTCTTGGGATCTTGGCCTATCTCCATCCAACTCTCGCAGATCAACGTGTCCACTTCTTTGGTGTGACCCCATGCAAATGCTTTACGAGGTTTATGGCATGTCCCTCAAGACGGAATTCTACAAGACTCACTAAATTCCTGAACAGTCATGCAAAATAATTTATCATAAATGTCAAACATAACATCATGAGAGGAGTGGTGAGATACATACTTGAATTTCCGCATAAAGGAATCAGTTAGATCATGGTACTGTAGACACTTATCTGATAAGAAGTCCATCAACTCGGCATTGTGCACGCACATATGAAACTCTTCTTTGATGTTGGCTCTTATCATGAAGGCATCGGATGGCCATTCGCATGGTTGCACGAGAGCATCTCGCGGTGGTTCGAGATCCGGCTCACGTATTGCAAGCCTCGGGGAGCTCTTGCTCAAAGAACCCCCATGGAATATCTTCCTAATCATTTTCTTTTTCTCTGAAAAATTTCTGAAATTTTTAGTCCTCAAAATAAAAGTGAACTAAACTTAACAAAATTGATGGCAACTACTCCCACAAGTGTCTAGAGGTTGTATCATGCATCAAAACTACTTTCAACCATACAAATTCAACATGCAAGCTCATATACATGGTCACCAACAGTAGCAAGATATGCAAAACATAAAGCACTAGAACAAAAATTAATTGGACCAACGGAGGAGTCACATACCATGGAGCGATTCCCCAAAACAATTTCGGAAACGGAGCTTCGAGCAAGGAGATCGAAAATCGCACGAAAATGAGCAAGAAGACGGGATAGGAAGCAATGGTTATTTTTTTCTGGAGGAAGGAGAAGGAAATAGGCTGGAGGAATAAGTGAGGGGGCCCATGTGGGACCCACGAGCTCCCTAGGTGCGCCTAGGGGGGTGGGCATGCCCTATGAGCTCGTGGCTCACAGGGGCACCCCCTTGGGGTGTCTTCAGTGACAAAAATTCTTAAATATTGTAGAAAAATCATACTAAATTTTCAGGTCATTCCAAGAACTTTTATTTTTGGGACATTTTTTATTGCACGGATAATTCAGAAATCAGGATAATCATGGCATTCTACTTTATTAAAATTTAAATAACAGAGAGCAAATAGTAGGCACTGTAGGTTGTGCTTACTAAATTCATCGATCACATGCCCCTAAAAAAGAATCCATTAATAAGGTTGATCAAGTCTTATTAACAAACTGTTTCCAAGTAACATGAAATCGAAGAAATTTTGCATAACACTAAGTTACCTCAACGGGGATATGCATCTCCCCAAAATAAGAATTTCATATTTCTTTTTGACGAATGAAATAGGGAATTCAAAACCTCCAATAGTAATTGTCGCATTTTTTAATAGAATTGATACTATTCACTGAACTTCATTTCCTTGGAAAATATACCGTATGCTCGTTACCATTAACATGAAAGGTAAGCTTGCTTTTGTTGCAATCAATAACAGCCCCTGCAGTATTAAAAAGGGGTCTACCAAGGATAATCAACATACTGTCGTCCACGGGCATATCCAGTATAACAAAGTCTGTTAAGATAGTAACATTTGGAACTACAACGGGAACATCCTCACAAAAGCCGATAGGTATAGCAGTTGATTTATCAGCCATTTGCAAAGAGATTTTAATAGGTGTCAACTTATTCAAATCAAGTCTTCTATATAAAGAGAAAGGCATAACACTAACACCAGCTCCTAAATCACATAAAGCAATTTTAACATAACTTTTTAATAGATCATGGTATAATGGGTATTCCAGGATCCCCTAGCTTCTTAGGTACTCCTCCCTTAAATTAATAATGTGCAAGCATGGTGGAAATTTCAGCTTCAGGTATCTATCTTTTATTAGTGACAATATCTTTCATGTATCTAGCATATGGAGGCATTTTCAAAATATCCGTCAAACGTGTTCGCAAAAAGATGGGTCTAAGCATCTCAACAAAGCGCTCAAAATCCTTCTCATCCTTATTTTTCGGAGGCTTACTAGGAAAAGGCATGGGTTTTTGAACCTCTGGTTCTCTTTCTTTACCATCTTCTCTAGCAAAAATCACTTTTATCATATCTTTTATTCTTAGGAAGTGGGTTATCAAGATCAAGAACAGGTTCTATTTCTACATCATTTCAGGTTCTTTATCATTGTCTTGTTGAGCATCAACATGAACAACATCATTATCTTTATCACTAGGTGGATGTTCATTGCCAGATTGTGTCTCTTGTTGAGCATCAACATGAACAACATCATTATCTTTATCACTAGGTGGATGTTCATTGCCAGATTGTGTCTTTGTAACGCCCCGGACACACCCGCCGATGGTCGTTACTCCTGGCGGGATCTAGACTGGCCCCACAGATCAATACTAGTCTTTTCTGCGCACTTTGTCCTCACTCATGCGCACCCGGGAGCAACTTCCCGGTCGGTCACCCATCCTGAAACTACTCCAAACTGAGCACGCTTAACTTTGGAGTTCTGTCCGAATGGGCTCCCGGAAAAGAAGGAATTCCTTATTGATATGAGTAGTCTATCATCCCTAAATAAGCCAGGCTATCACAGTCTAAGCATCAGAAATAGAAACATCATTATGATTCTCAGAAGGTTTTTCTACCATAGGTTCACTAGAAGCATGCAAAGTTTTATAATTTTTCTTTTTCTTTTTCTTCTTAGATGAACTAGGTGTATCAACATTAATTTTATGAGAATCTTGCTCAATTCTCTTCGGATGACCTTCATCATATAGAGGATACTGAGTCATTTTACCACCTCTAGTCATTACCCTAACATGATGATCATTCATCTTACTATTCATTCATCAAGCAAACCATTTTGTGATTTAGAGACATGTTCTAACTGAGTATGAACCATGGAAGCATGTTTACTTAAACCTCTAACATCATTAGCAATCCTAAACATCAAATCACTCAAGCGATCAATCATGATAGCATTTTGTTTCAATTGATTACTAACATGCATGTTGAAGTTCTCTTGCTTAACAATGTAATTATAAAATTCATCCAGGCATTGACTAGTAGATTTATTATAGGGAATATCACCCTCATCGAATCTATACAGAGAATTTACCTTTACTACCCACGTTGCTGTATCGAGTCCATGTATTTCTTCAATAGGTGGTAAACTCTTGACATCTTCAGATTTAATACACTTTTTTCATAGATTTCTTAGCTTCTTGCATATCTTCTGGACCGACGAATATTAATAGAATACCTCTCTTCTTTGGACTTGGTTTAGGTGGTGGTTCAGGAAGTGTCCAATTATCAGCATTCTTTAACATATTATTCAATAGTTCTTCTGCCTGTCCAACATTTCGTTCCTTGAAAATACAACCAACACAACTATCTAGGTAGTTCCTATAAGCATCGATTAGTCCATTATACAAGATATCAAATATTTCATTTTTATTAAGAGGATGATTAGGCAAAGCATGAAGTAACTGGAGAATCCCCCCAAGCTTGAGGGAGATTCTCTTCTTCAAATTGCACAAAGTTACATATTTCCTCTAGGGCAGGTTGTTTCTTATGAGCAAGAAAATATTTTTTAGAGAAGTAATATATCATATCTCGGGACTACGCACATAACCAGGAGCAAGAGTATTAAACCATTTCTTAGCATCACCCTTTAATGAGAAAGGAAACAACTTAAGAATATAATAGTAGCGAATCTTTTCCTCATGAGCAAACAGGGAGTCTATATCATGTAATTTAGTAAGGTGTGTGATTGCTTCTAATTTGCGTTGGCAATTCCCTGAAGAGGAGAGGATGATGCAGCACACCAAAGGTAAGTATTTCCCTCAGTTATGAAACCAAGGTTATCAATCCAGTAGGAGAACCAAGCAACACTATGTAAACAACACATGCACACAAACAACAAATACTTGCAACCCAAAGCGTAAGAGGGGTTGTCAATCCCTCAACGGTATTGAGATAGATTAAATTTTATAGATTTTGATAAATAGATCTAACAAAAATACAAAATAAAGTAAATAAAGAAAAATTGCAGCAAGGTATTTTTGGATTTATATATGATAGGAAATAGACCCCGGGGCCATAGTTTTCACTAGAGGCTTCTCTCGAGAAAATAACATACGATGGGTAAACAGATTACTGTTGGGCAATTGATAGAAAAGAAAATAATTATGACGATATCCAAGGCAATGATCATGTATATAGGCATCACGTCCAAGATTAGTAGACCGAAACGGTTCTGCATCTACTACTATCACTCCACACATCGACTGCTATCCAACATGCATCTAGTGTATTAAGTTCATGGAAAAACGGAGTAATGCAATAAGATTGATGACATGATGTAGACAAGATAAACTCATGTATGAATAAGCCCCATCTTGTTACCCTTAATAGCAATGATACATGCGTGTCGTGTCTCTTTCTGTCACTGAGATTGAGCACCGCAAGATCGAACCCATCACAAAGCACCTCTTCCCATGGCAAGATAAATCAATTTAGTTGGCCAAACCAAACCAATAAATTGGAGAAAAATATGAGGCTATAATAATCATGCATAAAAGAGTTCAACAAAGACTCAAAATAATATTCATGGATAGATCTGATCATAAACTCACAATTCATCGGATCCCAACAAACACACCGCAAAAAGAGTTACATCAAATAGATCTCCAAGAACATCGAGGAGAACATTGTATTGAAGATCAAAAAGAGAGAAGAAGCCATCTAGCTACAAACTACGGACCTGTAGGTCTATGGTAAACTACTCACGCATCATCGGAGGTGCAACAAGGATGATGAAGAACCCCTCCGTGACCGTTGCCCCCTTCGGCAGAGTGCCGGAAAAGGCCTCTAGATTGGATCTCGTGGCGGCGGAAAAACTATTTCCTAGACTCCCTTGCGGGTTTTGGGATTTTAGAGTATTTATAGAGGCGGAGGTAGGTTAAACAGAGCCACGTGGGCCCCACTACCCACCAGGACGCGCGTGAGAGGCCCCTGACACGCCCTGGTGCCTAGTGGGCCCCACGAGCGTCCCCTCATGCCCTTCAAAAGCTTCCTGGGTGTCTTCCTGCCAGAAAAAATCTCCAAAAAGTTTTGTGACATTTGGACTTCGTTTGGTATTGATATTCTGCAAAGTAAAAAACAAGCAAAAACAACAACTGGTACTAGGCACTATGTCAATAGGTTAGTCCCAAAAAATGATATAAATTTGCTAGTAAATGTATATAAAACATCCAATGTTGATAATATAACAACATGGAACAATAAAAAATTATAGATACGTTTGATATGTATCAACATCCCCAAGCTTAATTCCTACTCGTCCTCGAGTAGGTAAATGATATAAACAGAATTTTGATGTGGAATGCTGCCTATCATATTCATCATATATTCTTTTCTGTTGCAGGATGGACATTTGGACTTTAGATGATTCAAAGCAATATTCTATAATTGACATGAGGAGATCAATACTCAAGCATATCAACAAGCAACCATGTCTTTCAAAATATCAACGCTAAACAAAGCTGTCCCTAGCCCATTATGCTCAATTATTGATCCATTCATGAAACACCCTTAAATATTAGCTACATCCAATGCATAAGTATGACAATAGTGTTCCCTAGTTGGTGCTTTATAAGAGAAAATCGAGACTCAATAAAAATAAAAATTGCATAAAAGTAACTAGATAGGCCCTTCGCAAAGGGAAGCAGAGATTTGTAGAGGTGCTAGAGCTCAAAGCTTAAATTGAGAGATAAAATTGTTTTTAGAGGCATGCTTTTCCTGTCAACGAAAATGACTGAGAATTCCCAATATCTTCCATGCTAGATAAATCATAGGCGGTTCCCAAACATAAAATAGAGTGTATTCCTTTTCCACCATTCTTTCACAATCCATGGCTAGCCGTATCCACGGGTGCCTTCCATACGAACCCTTTCCAAGGAATTTATTATGAACAACATAAATAAAAAAATTCATTTCGGGACTGGGCATCCCTATTACATGCCACACTCTCATGCAATGACAAGTGAATAAACACTCATCTTGTAAATAACATACCTAGCATGGAAAATATTGGCCACCTCCTGGCGCTTCATGAGTGGTACGGGCACACAAAAGGGAAATTCATTTTGACAATTAGAGTTGGCACATACAAATTTACTTGGAACAACATGGAAATACCGCATATAGGTAGGTATGGTGGACTCATTTGGCACAACTTTGGTTTAGGGAGTTGGATGCACAAGCAGTATTTCCGCTTAGTACAAGTAAAGGCTAGCAAATAGATTGAGAAGTGACCAACCAAGAAATGAAAACAATCATAAAAGAGAATTACACATAACTAACATTGAATAATGCACCACAAGTAGGATGTAACTTCGTTGCATAACTATTGACTTTCATGCTTGCATAGGGAATCACAAAGCTTTACACCAATATTCTTACTAAAGCATATTTACTCACCAACATGACTCACATATTACCATCTCCATATCTCAAAAACTATTGCAAGGAATCAAGTTTATAATATCCAATGTTCTTCATGAAAGTTTTTATTATATCCCTCTTGAGTATCTATCACTTTGGGACCAAATTCATATCTTAAGAAAATTACCATTACTAATAAAAAGCTCTCAAAAAAATTTAAGTGAAGAACGGGAGCATAACTATTTCTTCAAAATCTTCATCTCTCAAAATAATATTAGTGAAGCATGTGAGGATATTTCTTCAAAAAAAATCTAACTCTAAAGATAATCTAAGTGAAGCTTGAGAGCATTTCTTAAAAAAATTACTAACTCTCAAAATGATCTAAGTGAAGCATGAGAGAATTTCTTTAAAAATTAAACTAGCACCGTGCTCAAAAAGATATAAGTGAAGTACTAGAGCAATTCCATAGCTCAAAAAATTTAAGTGAAGCACATAGAGCAATTCTAACAAATCATAGCATCATTATGGCTCTCTCAAATAGGTGTGTCCAGCAAGTATGATTGTTACAAAGTAAAAATCAAAACAACCAAAGACTCATATAATACAAGACGCTGCAAGCAAAACTCATGATATGTGACGAATAAAAATATAGCTCCAAGTAAAATTACCGAGTGTCGTTAGAAGAAAGAGGGGATGCCTTCCGGGGAATCCCTAAGCTTAGTTGCTTGGTTTTCCTTGAATATTACCTTGGGGTGCCAAGGGCATCCCCAAGCTTAGGCTATTTTCACTCCTTATTCCTTCATCCATCGTGATCTCACCCAAAACTTGAAAACTTAAATCACACAAAACTTAACAAAACCTTCGATAGATCCATTAGTATAATAAAGAAAATCACCACTTTAAGTATTGTTGCAAACCCATTCACATTTTGTTATTGCATTATACCTACTGTATTCTAACTTTACCATGGCTTATACCCCCAATACAATCCATAGATTCATCAAAATAAGCACACAATGCAACGAAAATAAAATCTGTCAAAAACGGAACAGTCTGTAGTAATCTAAACTTTAACCATACTTCTATAACTCTAAAAATTAGAAAAACATGTACAATTTGTATATCAATCATGTGTAAAAAAATTCAGAATTTTATCACGCTCCAGTGAATTGTAAAAATTCTGCTACTGGACGCAAAAGTTTCTGTTTTCCAACAGGATCAAATCATCATCCAACATGATCCTAAAGACTTTACTTGGCACAAACACTAATTAAAACATTAAAACACAATCATGACAGTAGCATAATTGTGTAAAATCATAAAAATAGAAAAGAAAATATTGGGTTGTCTCTCAACAAGCGCTTTTCTTTAAAGCCTTTTAGCTAGGCTTTGATAATTTTAATTATGCTCGCATGAAAGGCAAGAATAAGCACAAAGAGAGCATCATATAGCATATGAAAATCACATTTATGTCTAACATACTTCCTGTGCATAGGTATTTCATAAGCAAACAAATTGTCAAGGCAAGCAAAAACTAGCATATGCAAGGAAGAGGAATAAAACACTAACAATCTCAACATAACGAGAGGTAATCTAGTAACATGAAAAATTCTACAACCATATTTCCCTCTCTCGTAATAATTACATATGAAGGATCATATTCAAATTCAACAATATAGCTATCACATAACATATTCTCATCCATGGAAAGTTCACACTCTTCCAAAATAGTGGATTGTCATCAAATAAAGTCATGACCTCTCCAAGCACACTTTTATAAAAAAAATCATAAGATGGACCGTTCTCCAAAGTAGTGGAATCATTATTACCTAAAGTTGAAACTCTTCCAAACCCGCTTTCAATATTATAGCAAACACTATCATCAATATCATATTCATATGAGGCATAAATACATTTTCAAGATCATAAGAAGAATCACCCCAATCATGATCATTGCAATAAGTAGTGGTCATAGCAAAATTACCATCCCCAAGCTTGAGGTTTTGCATATCATTAACACAACTGACATTAATATAATTTATAATAATATCATGCAATCATGCTTTTCATTCAAGGAGCTATCGTGAACCACTTTATAAATTTCTTCTTTTAACACTTCATCACAATTTTTAGATTCACCAATTTGAAGCAAATCTTCATAAAGACAATCTAGTGCACTCAACTCACTAGCAATTGGTTCATCATAATTGGATCTTTTAAAAATATTAGCAAGTGGATGAGGATCCATAAGCTTTTTGTTTCTGATTTCCAATAAACACATAATTATGGCAAACAAACAAGCAACGCAACAAACTAATTTTTTGTGTGTGTCTTTTATAAAACATTTTAGAAGTGGGGGAGATGAAAATGAGAGGCAAATGGAAAATAATGTAAATGTAAGGAGATGAAAGTTTATGCAAAGGTACTTGATAGTTGTTGAGGATGTCTCCCTGGCAACGACGCCAGAAATTCTTATTGAGTGCTTGTTATCTACGTTGGTAATTCCCCGAAGAGGAGAGGATGATGCAGCACAACAAAGGTAAGTATTTCCCTCAGTTATGAAACCAAGGTTATCAATCCAATAGGAGAACCAAGCAACACTATATAAACAGCACCTGCACACAAACAACAAATACTTGCAACACAACGCATAAGAGGGGTTGTCAATCCCTCAACGCTATTGAGATAGATTAAATTGTATAGGTTTCGATAAATAGATCAAACAAAAATACAAAATAAAATAAATGAAGAAAAATTGCAGCAAGGTATTTTTGGATTTAATATATGATAGGAAATAGACCCGGGGCCATAGTTTTCACTAGAGGCTTCTCTCGAAACAATAGCATACGGTGGGTAAACAAATTACTGTTGGGCACTTTATAGAAAAACAAATAATTATGACGATATCCAAGGCAATGATCATGTATATAGGCATCATGTCCAAGATTAGTAGACTTAATGACCCACAAGTATTTGGGATCAATTGTAGCTCTTTTCGATAAGTAAGAGTGTCGAACCCAACGAGGAGCAGAAGGAAATGACAAGTAGTTTTCAGTAAGGTAGTGTCTGCAAGTGCTGAAATTGTAAGTAGCGGAGTAGTTTGATAGCAAGGTAGTTTGTAACGAGCAAGTAACGATAGTAGTAACAAAAGTGCAGCAAGGTAGCCCAATCCTTTTGAGGCAAAGTACAGGCCAAAACGGTCTCTTATGATAAGCAAAGCGTTCTTGAGGGTAAACGGGGATTTCATCTAGTCACTTTCATCATGTTGGTTCGATTTGTGTTTGCTACTTTTTTAATTTGATATGTGGGTGGACCGGTGCTTAGGTGCTGTTCTTACTTGAACAAACCTCCTACTTATGATTAACCCCCCCGCAAGCATCCGCAACTACGAGAAAAGTATTAAGAATAAATTCTAACCATAGCATTAAACTTTTGGATCCAATCGGTACCTTACGGAATAGCGCACAAACTGAGGTTTAAGTTTCTGTCACTCTCGCAACCCACCATCTAATTTCTACTCCACAATGCATTCCCTTAGGCCCAAATGTGGTGAAGTGTCATGTAGTCGACGTTCACATGACACCACTAAGGGAATCACAACATACATACTATCAAAATATTGAACACATATCAAGTTCACATGATTACTTGCAACATGATTTCTCCCATGACATCAATAACAAAAGTAACTAATCACAAATGATAAACATGCTCATGATCACAGGAGTATTAAATAGCATATTGTATCTGAACATATAATCTTCCAACAAATAAACCATATAGTAATCAACTACAAGATGTAATCAACACTACTAGTCACCCACAAGCACCAATCTATAGTTTCGGTAACAAGATTGAACACAAGAGATGAACTAGGGTTAGAGATGAGATGGTGCTGTAGACGATGTTGATGGAGATTTCCCTCCCCAAGATGGGAGAGTTGTTGGTGATGATGAGGACGATGATTTCCCCCTCCGGGAGGGAAGTTCCCCCGGCGGAATCGCTCCGCCGGAGGGCAAAAAAAGTGCTCCTGCCCAAGTTCCGCCTCGAGGCAGTGGCGCTTCATGCCGAAAGTCCTCCCCTTCTTTTTTCTAGGTCAAAATGACCTATATACCAGAAGATGGGAACCGGAGGTGGGCCGAGGAGGGCACAACCCACCAGGGTGCGTCTGGGGCCCCTGGCGCGCCCAGGTGGGTTGTGCCCACCTGGTGGGCCCCCTCTGGTGGTTATTTGCTCCAGTAATTCTTATATATTCCATAAAAAATCTCCATGAAGTTTCAGCTCATTTGGAGTTGTGCAGAATAGGTAGCCTGACATACCTTTTTTGATCCAGATTTCGAGCTGCCGGAATTCTCCCTCTTGGTGTGTACCTTGCAAATTATGAGAGAAAAGGCATTAGAATTACTCTAGAAAGCATTATTATGGATAAAAATATTATAAATAACAGTAAGAAAACATGACGCAAAATGGACGTATCAACTCCTCCAAGCTTAGACCTCGCTTGTCCTCAAGCGAAAACCGAAATCGAAAAACATGTCCACATGCTTTGAGAGAGAGGTGTCGATAAAAACAAAATACGGGCATAGAAGCATCATGTTGATTATTATAACAAAAACAAAATTAAACATAGGACTTTTATCATAGAACTTTTATTATATACTTCTCATGAATAAGTAATAGTTCAGCACACAATCGAAGTATAAAGCAAAAACTCTATTAGAAACCAACAAACTATGTTCTCAGTCAACTTTGCAACTACAATTCATCATCTTTTCAGGAAGGGTCACGTATCGGAGCCTTTAGGCAAGTCCACATACTCAACCATCATATAGTCTTCTATGATTGCTAACATTCACCTCGTACCCATGAGCAAAACGTTTCAACCAGACACATAGAAAGATAACGGCTTATAGTTTCGCCTCCCAACATATTCACCTCAAGGGTGATGTCCACAATAATAAATCGTGCTATCTATATTCAACTGGACATATGTGCCTAGATCTTTCCTCACCACATGATGCTTGCCAAAGGAAGAAAATAGAAGGAATAGAAGGAAAACTTTGACTCTTTGCATAAAAGTAAATACATAAAAGTAAAAGATAGGCCCTTCACAGAGGGAAGTAGAGGTTGCCATGCACTTATTTGTTTGTATGCTAAATCCCTTAGTGCAAAAGAACGTCACGTTGTATTGCCCCTTAAGATGACAACCTTTATTATGCAGTCTGTCACTTTTATTCTTTGTCATCCAAGTTCGTACAACGCTCAATTTTCTCTTACACTAAATGATCTCACACTTCTAGAAGCAATTTTTATTGCCTTTTTGCACCGATGACAACTTACTTGAGGGATCTTGCTCAATCCCTAGGTAGGTATGGTGGACACTTGAAAATAAGATTTGGGTTCAAGGGTTTTTGGATGCACAAGTAGTATCTCTACTTAATGCGGAATTTTTGGCTAGCAAAGATAGGGGGCAAGCATCACATGTTAAAGGATCTATGACAATATGACTTCTATGTGAATATAAACAAACATAAACCATTAAGTTGTCTTCCTTGTCCAACGTCAACAATTTTGGCATATAATATTTTGATGAGGGCTCACAATCACAAAAGATTTCTAGGATAGTATATTTATATGTGAATCTTCTCTTCCCTTATTAATTCTTTCATGAGTTGCATCATTGACTAATGCTATGTTTGTCAACCTCTAATAAAAATTTCTACTGATACTTTTCCTTATGTGGTGCCATCACCTACCATAGGATTAGTATATAATCTTATTGATTTATTTCCTTTCTCTTTTTCTTTCTTTATTTCTTTTCTTTTATTTGCAACATGAAAGTAAAGAAAGTAAAAACTCAAACTAAACTTTATTATATAACTTGCACACGATTACAAGGATAGATCACTAAGCAAACTCTCAAAGAAGAAAGGATCGAACTAAACTTTTATTCATCTAATGCAAGAGATCGAACTAAAATAAGTAAAAGCAATAAGGTAGTGGGATGATCTGATACCAGGGCACCTCCCCCAAGCTTGGTGGAAGCAAAGGGGAGTGCCCATACCCGATACTCAGTTCTCCTTTGGTGGTGAAGAAGATGATGGTGGTGATGAAGGAGAGATCTTGTCCTCGGATTTCCGTGGCAATGGTGGTGGTGAGAAAGTGCAGGGTTTCCCTTTTGCTTCCTCCAGCTTCTGATGGAGAATAAAATTATCTATCGTCAACTCGTCATTATCCATCTCGAGTTTTATTATCTTCTTGCATAACGCCTCCATGCCCTCGTTCTTGAACCGGGGAGGAACCGATTCATCTTATTCTTCTTCGGAGGTCTAGCTATAGTGCCCCTCATCCCCATAAGACTTGGGGTTTGCTATGAAATTAGCAACATAGCTTTCACCCTCAGAGTCTTGGGAAGACATAATTTCAGATCTAGCAAGAAAGCAGCAAGAAAAGAGAACAATGGATTTGTCCACGATACGGTGACTAACAGGTTCGGGAAGTATATATAGATTTTTTATCTTGGAGGACAAGCATACGGGAGAAAAATGGAGTACAGAAGGTGTCCTAGGTGGGCACAACCCACCTGGGCATGCCAGGCAAGCCTGGCATGCCCTGGTGTCTTGTGCCCACCAGGGGACGCTTCCTGGAAGTCTATTTATTCCCAAAATTCATAAATATTCCAAAACTGATAAAAAATATTTTTGCGGATTTATCACGTACCTCCTTATTTTCACGATTCTGGAGTGTTCCGGAAGGACTCTTTTATGTGCTCTCCCGGTGTCAAAGTTTGGATAATATTACTTTCAACATTAATGGGCGTACCTGAGATATAATGCTTTATTCGTTGCCCATTGACAACCTTCGGGTTAGTACCTTCAGAATTATTTATTTTGATGGCTCCAAACCGGTAAACCTCCTCGATGACATATGGGCCTTCCCATTTTGAGAGGAGTTTTCCTGCAAAGAATCTAAAACGAGAGTTGTACAAAAGAACATATTCTCCAACTTTAAACTCACGCTTTTGAATTATTTTGTCATGCCATCTTTTGACTTTTTCTTTAAATAATTTTGCATTTTCATAAGCTTGGGTTCTCCATTCATCCAATGAGCTAATATCAAATAACCTCTTTTCACCAGCAAGTTTGAAATCATGGTTGAGCTCTTTGACTGCCCAAAATGCTTTATGTTCTAACTCAAGAGGCAAATGACAAGCTTTTCCATAAACCATTTTATATGGAGACATACACATAGGATTTTTATATGTTGTTCTATAAGCCCAAAGTGCGTCATCTAATTTCTTAGACCAATTCTTCCTGGACCTATTGACAGTCTTTTGCAAAATTAATTTTATTTCTCTATTGCTAAGTTCAACTTGACCACTAGACTGAGGATGATAGGGTGATGCAATTCTATGGTTAACATCATACTTGGCAAGCATTTTACGGAAAGCACCATGAATGAAGTGTGAACCACCATCAGTCATTAAATATCTAGGGACTCCAAACCTTGGGAAAATAACTTCCTGAAGCATTTTAATAGAGGTGTTGTGATCAGCACTACTAGTTGGAATAGCTTCTACCCATTTAGTAACATAATCAACAGCAACCAAAATATGTGTATACCCATTAGAGGAAGGAAAAGGTCCCATGTAATCAAATCCCCAAACAACAAATGGTTCAACAAGTGAATAATTCATAGGCATTTCTTGACGCTTACCAATATTACCTATTCTTTGACATTCATCACAAGATAAGACGAACTTACGAGCATCCTTGAAGAGAGTAGGCCAATAAAATCCAGACTGCAATACCTTGTGAGCAGTTCTATCTCCAGCATGATGCCCTCCATAAGGTTCGGAGGGACATTTCTGTAGGATTTGTCCCTGTTCATGCTCAGGTACATAACGTCTAATAATACCATCTACTCCTTCTTTATAAAGATGTGGGTCATCCCAAAAGTAATGTCTTAAATCATAGAAGAAAATTTTCTTTTATTGGTATGTAAAGCTAGGTGGTAAATATTTAGCAACAATGTAATTAGCATAGTTAGCATACCAAGGAGTACTATGAGAAACATTTATTGCAGCTAACTGCTCATCAGGAAAACTATCATCAATAGGTAGTGGGTCATCAAGCACATTTTCAAGCCTAGACAATTTATCAGCTACTGGGTTCTCAGCTCCTTTTCTATCAATGATGTGTAAATCAAATTCTTGTAACAAGAGAACCCATTGAATAAGTCTAGGTTTAGCATTTTTCTTTTCCATAAGATATTTAATAGCACCATGGTCTATGTGAACAGTTACTTTTGAATCATGTAGCGACCCGATCTGGGACGGTCAAGTCTCTGTGCTTAAGTGTCATCCCTGGATCGGTAATGCTGACACACACTATACTCGAAGGATTTATAACAGAGTAGCAATCACACACTTATTACATCAAGTGTCTCAAAAGAGAACTTATTACAATAAATATGGCTTAAGGCCATCTACATAAGATAACAGTAGAAGGCTTGGAAGATAAAG
Organism: Triticum aestivum; assembly: GCF_018294505.1. Classification (NCBI taxonomy): domain Eukaryota; kingdom Viridiplantae; phylum Streptophyta; class Magnoliopsida; order Poales; family Poaceae; genus Triticum; species Triticum aestivum. Next base: position 286,510,602 of record NC_057811.1, read on the forward strand.
TGAGTCCATCAACTCCAACGGCATAGCTGAGTGCACGACAACGGCCTAGCGAACCTTACTCTTCGTCTGAAAAGTCTGCAACATGATACGTTGCAGCCCGAAAATGGGCCAGCCCATGGAATATGCTGGCATAGTAACACAATAGAGCAATGAACAGAATAAATGCTATCACTACATGCATGTATGGCTGCTGGAGGCTCTATGGTTAATATGTTTTTGTGAAAAGCCAATTTTTCCCTACAACAAAGGAAATATATATTTTATTTAACTATCATGGTAGTTGAACAATATTGAGAAGGTTCTTCCAACTCAATCCCAATTAAAAGTAATTATCAACCCAGCAAATTAAATTAGAGTGATGAGATCCATATGATAATCCAAGAACCAGATACTCAAGATGTCCATAACCGGGGACACGGCTAACCATGATTAGTTTGTACACTCTGCGGAGGTTTGCGCACTTTTCCCCACAAGACTCGATCTCCTCCGTTGGATTTCTCGCACTACATGGTGTTTGAGAAACGCATGACCGAGACACAGTCTTTCAGAAGCACTAACTCTTTACTCTGGGTGGATAGTTACACCTACTTTCCCTCTACATCTGCTAGCCCACCACTGAAAGAGGTCATGCAACATACTCAACTATGCTAGAGCCCATAATAGCTTGTGGCTGCACACGGAAGTTTCTAGCATGAACAATCTTATGATCCCTTTGAGCCTGCGTGGCGGACCATAGGATGATCACACGGGTACTCCGGGATATCCTAGGACAACACTGAATTCTCCAGGTGCCCAAACCAACAATCCACCCAGCTGTGTATTAAAGTTACCACCTTAAGTTGAACCATTAATTAACAATCTCACATCTGTCATGGATACACTAAAAACCAATCCACGTCTACGAGCATAGCATGGCAATATAAGCATAACGTAGAAGTAGCTCCCAAGGGTTTGATAGTAAACATGGCAATATGTTCTATCTCATCATCTACTTCCCAATACCCACAAGTTAATCACATCCTAATCATGCAATGTTTGAGGATTGATACTAATGCATAAAAACTGGGTATGAAAAGAGTATGATCAATGTGTTACTTGCCTTGCTGACGAACCGCAAAACCTAGTGACTCATAGTAGCACGCTTCACACTCCGGGAATTCTATCGCAAACAAACAATAGCATACATAAGCACTCAAGCAAAGATGCACGGGTAACACTCAAATAAGAAGATCTAACCAGAAAGTTCAACTGAAGAACTCCGGTTTGCAAAAAGAATCAAATCAAACGGAGCAAGGAAACTCAAACCACGGAACAAACAAGATCCGTTTACTAATCTAGACTAAAGTCAAATTTTACAGAACCAAAATCTTGTTCAAGTTGGTTAAATAGAAAGAGGGCTTCGAGACGAAGATCTAGATGCTTGTTTCACCTAGTTTGGATAAACGAGAGAAAAGTTATACTAGAACGAAGATTAGGGCAGAAATCGCGATCGAAAATAATCGCAGAAAACCCTGGAAAAAGAAAAACTGACAAACAGACTAATGAACGAACGTTCGCTGACTGCGGCTAACGGACGAACAGCGTTCTTTAAAACGAATGTACGGACGAACGTCCGCTATTTAACCTAACCGAGAAAAACCGAAACAAAAACCGATCTAAAAAAACCGATCTTAGGGTTTTCTAAAAAAAACAACCGGTCAAATGGTCAATGGCGGCGGCTCGGCAAGATCCGGCAACGGCGGGCGGCGGCGGTGCGGGCGGTGGTAGCGGCGGGCGGCGGCGGCATCTTAGGTATAGGGTTTGGGGCACGGCTGCGGGCTTCGGTGGGTTGGGGCCTCGGGCGGCGCGGCTTATAAAGCCCCCGGCCGGAGGTTTCCGGCTCGGGTACGGCCCGGTAAGTCGGTTACCTTCTTTTAAAAAAACCTGACGCAGAAAAACAATTAAAAGAAATACTAAACGGACTCCAAAAATCCTGAAATAAATTTTCACGGTCCTCTAATAATATTGCGGACAAAGTGAACATTTATTTGGATCTCTAATGCAATTTTGAAATACGCATATTTTTCCTAATTCAAATAAAATCACAATAAAATCCAAATAACAATTCTTATTTGATTTTAAAACTTTTCCTCCAATATTTCATTTATTTTGGAGAAGTCATATTATCTCCTCTCATATATTTTAATATGAAATATTTTCGGAGAGAAAAATAATAAGAATCAAAGTGATCCCTGTTTTGATATTTGATAAAATTCAAATATGAAAAACGTGAAAGCCCCAACTCTCTCCGTAGGTCCTTGAGTTGCTTAGAATTCCGAGGATCGCAGAACGAAATGCAATAAAATATGATATGCATGAATGAGCTCTATATAACATTCCAAATTGAAAATTTGGGATGTTACAAACCTACCCCCCTTAAGATGAATCTCGCCCTCGAGATTCGGGTTGGCTAGTAAATAGCTGTGGGTGGTCCTTCCGTAGATCATCCTCCCGTTCCCAGGTGGCTTCATCCTCGGTATGGTGGCTCCACTGAACTTTTACAAAACTTGATGATCTTGCTGCGCGTAACCCGGCTGGCAAACTCGAGAATCTTGACAGGTTTCTCTTCATAGGTCAAATCACTGTCCAACTGAATTGCTTCCAGGGGCACTGTATCTCTCAGAGGAGTATCAGTCATCTCAGCATGACACTTCTTCAACTGGGAAACGTGGAACACATCATGAACTCCTGACAGTCCCTCGGGTAACTCCAACTTGTAGGCCACTTCTCCCATACGTTCCAAAACTCGGTATGGTCCCACAAATCTCGGGGCTAACTTTCCCTTAACTCTAAAACGTTTAACTCCTCACAGAGGTGACACACGAAGATATGCTCGGTCTCCGATTTCATAGACTACCTCCTTGCATTTTGAATCTGCATAACTCTTCTGCCTGGACAGAGCTACCTTTAGTCTATCCCGAATCAGCTTAACCTTCTCTTCTGACTCTCTGATCAAATCTGGTCCAAACAACTGACGGTCTCCAACTTCATCCCACATCAACGGTGTTCTGCACCTTCTTCCATGTGGGGCTTCGAACGGTGCCATCTTCAAACTGGCCTGGTAGCTATTGTTGTAAGAAAACTCCGCGTATGGCAAGTTATCATCCCAACTAGATCCATAGTCTAGCGCACAAGCTCTCAACATGTCTTCTAGAATCTGATTGACTCTCTCAGTCTGTCCATCTGTCTGTGGATGAAAAGCTGTACTGAACTCTAGTCTGGTTCCCAAAGTCTGGTGCAGCTGGTGCCAACACTTTGAAGTAAACTGTGTTCCTCTATCTGATACAATGGTCCTCGGAACTCCATGTAGACATACGATCCTAGTCATGTATATCTTGGCCAACTTTGCACTTGTGTAATTGGTTTTCACTGGGATAAAGTGAGCTACTTTGGTCAGACGATCCACTACTACCCAGATAGAATCATATCCCGATCGGGTCCTGGGTAATCCGGTGATAAAATCCATGCCAAGCTTATCCCACTTCCATTCGGGTATAGGCATAGGCTGCAGTAATCCTGCTGGCTTCTGATGTTCTGCCTTCACTCTCTGATATACATCACATACTGCTACATACTCAGAATTATCCTTCTTCATACCAGTCCACCAGAAATGCTCCTTCAAATCCAAATACATCTTGGTGTTTCCGTGGTGTATCGAGTATGGCGAGTCATGAGCTTCCTGTAGTATCAACTTCCTGATCTCGGCATTATTGGGCACATATACACGGTCCTCAAACCACAAGGTGTCGTGCTCATCCTCACGAAATCCTTTGGCCTTTCCTTTGCTCATTCTCTCCTTTATCTCGGCAATTTCTTTGTCATCCTTCTGAGCTTCTCGAATCTTTCCCAACAATGTAGACTGAACTTCCATCGCTGCAACAAAACCTCTAGGGACGATCTCCAAACGAAGCTCCCTAAGATCTTCTGCTAACTCCCTTGGCAATCCTCCGCTTACGAGGGTATTGACATAACTCTTCCGGCTCAAAGCATCTGCTATGACATTGGCCTTTCCTGGATGATAGTGCAACTTCATATCATAATCCTTTATGAGCTCCAACCATCTCCTCTGCCTGAGGTTCAGCTCCTTCTGGGTGAAAATGTACTTCAAACTCTTGTGATCTATGTACACATCACAACGGTTTCCAATGAGATAATGTCTCCAGGTCTTGAGCGCATGCACCACAGCTGCTAACTCCAAATCATGGGTGGCATAGTTCAACTCATGCGGTTGAAGTTGTAGTGAGGCATACGAAACAACTCTTCCGTCTTGCATAAGTACTCCTCCAAGTCCTAAGCGAGAGGCGTCGCAATACACTTGGAAATCCTTGCGTATATCCGGTAGAATCAGCACTGGGGCTGTAGTCAAACGTTTCTTCAACTCCTGGAAACTTGCTTCACATTCTTCAGTCCAATGGAACTTAGTATCTTTCTTCAACAACGCCGTCATAGGCTTTGCAATCTTGGAAAAATTCTCAATAAATCTCCGGTAGTATCCCGCGAGTCCCAAAAAACTGTGGATCTCCCCAACTCAGGTGGGTGCCAACCACTCAGTGACAGACTGAACCTTGGTAGGATCCACTGCTATACCTTCTCCTGATATGACATGCCCAAGAAATCCAACTTCCTTCAACCAAAACTCACATTGACTGAACTTGGCATATAACTGATGTTCCCCGAGCTTCTCGAGGACTAAGCTCAAATGTTCCTTGTGCTCCTCTTCATTCTTCGAGTATACCAATATATCATCAATGAACACCACTATACACTTATCCAAGAACTCCATGAATACCTTGTTCATCATGCTCATAAAATAGGCAGGGGCGTTAGTCAATCCAAATGACATAACCGTATACTCATATAGCCCATACCTTGTGGTAAAAGCTGTCTTAGGTATATCCTTTTCTTGAATTTTCAACTGGTGATATCCTGATCGTAAATCGATCTTTGAAAACACTTTAGCTCCTTGTAGCTGGTCAAACAGGTCATTGATCATCGACAATGGGTACTTGTTCTTGATCGTCACTTCATTCAGCGCACGATAATCAACAACCATTCTCAACGATCCATCCTTCTTCTCAACCAAGAGCACTGGGGCTCCCCATGGTGATGAATTCCGTCGGATGTAACCTTTCTCCAATAACTCCTTAATCTGCTTCTTGATCTCTTCCAGACCATTTGCGGGCATCCGGTAGGGTCTCTTCGATATAGGCCCAGTGCCTAGCAACAACTCTATCAAAAACTCGATGTCTCGATCTGGCGGCATGCCTGGTAGTTCCTCTGGAAACACGTCCGGATAATCCTTCACAATAGGCACTTCCTCCTGAACAACTCCTGAGAGGGAATTTACTTGGGTTCTCCTTGGCGCATGCCTGGATACATACTTGATCCTTTTTCCCTCCGGGGTGGTAAGCAGTATTGACTTACTGGCGCAATCGATTTTTCCTCCATACATCGACAGCCAATCCATTCCTAGTATCACATCCAACCCTTGCGACTCCAGAATTATCAAGTCAGAGGGGAAAACATGACTACCTATGGTTAAGGGTATCCGATGGGTTTAGAGGGAAGAGATTAGAATAGAATGAGGTCTAGTGAGAAAGCACTACCCATATGCACATGAGACAAACACAATCATATAATATCACTCAATCAATCAAGCAAGGGCATACAATCGATCTAACTATTGTTACAGTGCTCGGACTACTACTATATATATGGGGGAATACTACTTGATCATATGGTGGTCTACTAGAAATTTTGATCGGTGGAAGACTCCATGATATCCGCTCCAGCTTCATCTTCATGGTCATCATCGCTACTATCGGGGTCGAAGTCGGTGGATGATGTAGTCTTCAGAACGAATGTCCTTGGATTGATCGTCATCTCCTCCTGGCGCGGGACCTCCCATGAAGATTCCGATCTTCTTTATCAGGTCGTCATTCTTCTCCAATAGTATTGCGATTTCCTCCTCGTATCCGTCGCGTGTAGACTTGACTTCCTCTTCTAGCTCCATGTTCCTGGTCATCGCCTTCTTCAAATCTATCATGCTAGCACACATCTGGTTCTTCTGGCGTCGAATGTGCTGGTTTAACTCCTGGATAAAAGCTGCAATGGACCTATCCTTCCTGGTGCTGATCATCTCCCATTGCTCATCTCGGTGCCCACATATCTGGTAGATAGTGTCCTTCAGCTCCTGTTTGTAGACTTCTCCAATACGTCCCATAGAATGTGGGCTGCCATGCTCTTGCCTAGACTCGAGGTTGGTGCATCAAAGGAAAACTCTATGGGCTCAGTGACTGGCGTGAATGTCCGTCCTGGAACTTGAACTCGAATCATCCAATGCTCCTCTTCTGGTAAAGTGGCGGTGTAGGTCCTGGTGAAGCTTGGTATTCCGATGTTCAGGTACCGGGTGACTTCCTTCAAGTGTCGTCCAAAAGGTGTGTCTTCATCCGGTTATGCAAACTTGTTCCTTGAGTCCAGCCATCCTAAAGAGTCGAAAATGGAGAGGAGTCAGAAATGAGTAGAGAAGAGTGACCTATGGCTCAACTTAGTGGTCGTGTCCTACATTCAGCGTATGCTCTGATACCATCTTGTAGCGACCCGACCTCAGACGGTCAAGTCTCTGTGCTTAAGTGTCATCCCTGGATCGGTAATGCTGACACACACAATACTCGAAGGATTTACAACAGAGTAGCAATCACACACTCATTACATCGAGTGTCTCAAAAGAGAACTTATTACAATAAATATGGCTTAAGGCCATCTACATAAGATAATAGCGGAAGGCTTGGAAGATAAAGGGAGTCCATCAATTCCAACAGCATAGCTGAGTGCATGACAACGGCCTAGCGAACCTTACTCTTCGTCTGAAAAGTCTGCAACATGATACGTTGCAGCCCGAAAACGGGTTAGCACATGGAATATGCTGGCATAGTAACACAATAGAGCAATGAACAGAATAAATGCTATCACTACATGCATGTATGGCTGCTGGAGGCTCTATGGTTAATATGTTTTTGTGAAAAGCCAATTTTTCCCTACAACAAAGGAAATATATATTTTGTTTAACTATCATGGTAGTTGAACAATATTGAGAAGGTTCTCCAACTCAATCCCAATTGAAAGTAATTATCAACCCAGCAAATTAAATTAGAGTGATGAGATCCATATGATAATCCAAGAACCAGGTACTCAAGATGTCCATAACCGGGGACACGGCTAACCATGATTAGTTTGTACACTATGCAGAGGTTTGCGCACTTTTCCCCACAAGACTCGATCTCCTCCATTGGATTTCTCACACTACATGGTGTTTGAGAAACGCATGACCGAGACACAGTCTTTCAGAAGCACTAAATCTTTACTCTGGGTGGACAGTTACACCTACTTTCCCTCTACATCTGCTAGCCCACCACTGAAAGAGGTCATGCAACATACTCAACTATGCTAGAGCCCATAATAGCTTGTGGCTGCACACGGAAGTTTCTAGCATGAACAATCTTATGATCCCTTTGAGCCTGCGTGGCGGACCATAGGATGATCACACGGGTACTCCGGGATATCCTAGGACAACACTGGATTCTCCAGGTGCCCAAACCAGCAATCCACCCAGATGTGTATTAAAGTTGCCACCTTAAGTTGAACCATTAATTAACAATCTCACATCTGTCATGGATACACTAAAACACAATCCACGTCTACGAGCATAGCATAGCAATATAAGCGTAACGTAGAAGTAACTCCCAAGGGTTTGATAATAAACAGGGCAATAGGTTCTATCTCATCATCTACTTCCCAATACCCACAAGTTAATCACATCCTAATCATGCAATGTTTGAGGATTGATACTAATGCATAAAAACTGGGTATGAAAAGAGTATGATAAATGTGTTACTTGCCTTGCTGACGAACCGCAAAACCTAGTGACTCGAAGTAGCACGCTTCGCACTTCGGGAATTCTATCACAAACAAACAATAGCATACATAAGCACTCAAGCAAAGATGCACGGGTAAAACTCAAATAAGAAGATCTAACCAAAAATTTCAACTGAAGAACTCCGGTTTGCAAAAAGAATCAAATCAAATGGAGCAAGGAAACTCAAACCACGAAAGAAACAAGATCCGTTTACTAATCTGGACTAAAGTCCAATTTTACAGAACCAAAATCTTGTTCAAGTTGGTTAAACAGAAAGAGGGCTTCGAGACGAAGATCTAGACGCTTGTTTCACCTAATTTGGATAATCGAGCGAAAAGTTATACTAGAACGAAGATTAGGGCAGAAATCGCGATCGAAAATAATCGCGGAAAACCCTGGAAAAAGAAAAATTGACGAACAGACTAACGAATGAACGTTTGCTGACTGCGGCTAACGGACGAACAGCATTCGTTAAAACGAACGTACGGACGAATGTCCGCTATTTAACCGAACCGAGAAAAACCGAAACAAAAACCGATCTTAGGGTTTTCTGAAAAAAACCGACCAGTCAAACGGTCAACGACGGCGGCTCAGTGAGATCCGGCGACGGCTGCGGCAGCGGGCGGCGGCGGTGGCGCGGGCGGTGGTAGCGGCGGGCGGCGGCGGCTTAGGGTTAGGGTTTGGGGCGCGACTGCGGGCTTCGGTGGGCTGGGGCCTCGGGCGGCGCGGCTTATAAAGCCCCCGGCCGGAGGTTTCCGGCTCGGGTACGGCCCGGTAAGTCGGTTACCTTGTTTTTAAAAAAAACCTGACGCAGAAAAACAATTAAAAGAAATACTAAATGGACTCCAAAAATCCTGAAATAAATTTTCACGGTCCTCTAATAATATTGCGGACAAAGTGAACATTTATTTGGATCTCTAATACAATTTTGAAATACGCATATTTTTCCTAATTCAAATAAAATCACAATAAAATCCAAATAACAATTCTTATTTGATTTTAAAAAATTTCCTCCAATATTTCATTTATTTTGGAGAAGTCATATTATCTCCTCTCATATATTTTAATATGAAATATTTTTGGAGAGAAAAATAATAAGAATCAAAGTGATCCATGTTTAGATATTTGATAAAATTCAAATATGAAAAAACGTGAAATTCCCAACTCTCTCCGTATGTCCTTGAGTTGCTTAGAATTTTGAGGATCGCAGAACAAAATGCAATAAAATATGATATGCATAAATGACCTATGTATAACATTCCAAATTGAAAATTTGGGATGTTACAAATCAACAATATAAGGTCTAAATTTATCACAAGCAAACACCACTGCTAAGAATTCTTTTTCAGTAGCAGCATAGTTTCTTTGAGCACTGTCTAGAGTTTTACTAGCATAATGAATAACATTAAGTTTCTTATCAACTCTTTGTCCTAGAATAGCACCAACAGCATAATCACTAGCATCACACATAACTTCAAAAGGCAAGTTCCAATCAGGTGGTTGAACAATAGGTGCAGAAATTAAGGTTTTCTTGAGTGTTTCAAAGGCTTCTAAACTATTATCATCAAAAACAAACGGAATATCCTTTTGCAAGAGACTAGTAGGAGGCCTAGAAATTCTAGAAAAGTCTTTGATAAATCTCCTATAGAAACCAGCATGACCTAGGAAACTACGAATACCTTTTATATCTTTAGGACATGGCATTTTCTCAATTGTATCAACCTTAGATTGGTCCACTTCAATACCTCTTTCAGAAATTTTATGACCCAAGAAAATGCCTTCATTAACCATAAAGTGGCACTTCTCCCAATTCAAGACAAGATTTGTTTGTTCACATCTCTGCAAAACTCGCTCAAGATTGCTTAAACAATCATCAAAAGATTTCCCATAAAATGAGAAGTCATCCATGAAAACCTCAACAATCTTTTCACAAAAATCAGAGAATATAGCAGTCGTACATCTTTGAAAGGTAGCAGGTGCATTACATAAACCAAAAGGCATACGTCTATAAGCATAGGTTCCAAAGGGACAAGTAAAAGTGGTCTTTTCTTGATTAGGTTGAGAAACAGGTATTTGTGAAAAACCAGAATATCCATCAAGGAAGCAAAAGTGTGTGTGCTTAGATAATCTTTCAAGCATTTTATCAATAAAAGGCAAAGGGTAATGATCTTTTCTAGTTGCTTTATTTAATTTTCTAAAACCAATTACCATTCTATAGCCTGTAACAATTCTTTGTGGAATAAGTTCATTCTTATCATTAGGAACAACAGTAATACCTCCTTTCTTAGGGACACAATGAACATGACTTACCCATCTACTGTCAACTATAGGATAGATTATACCTGCTTCCATAAGTTTTAAGATTTCCGTTCTTACCACTTCCTTCATTTTTGGATTAATCGACGTTGGTGATCAACAACGGGTTTAGCATCAGGTTCCATATTAATTTTGTGCTGACATAGAGTGGGACTAATGCCTTTTAAATCATGAAGAGTATATCCAATAGCAGCCCGGTGCTTCCTTAGAACTTTCAATAATCTTTCTTCTTCATGTTCTGAAAGGTTAGCACTAATAATAACAGGATATATCTTCTTTTCATCAAGATAAGCATATTTCAAAGTGTCTGGCAATTGTTTTAATTCAAACACAGGATCACCTTTGGGTGGAGGAGGGCCTCCTAGAGTTTCAATAGGAAAATTGTGTTTAAGCAGAGGACGTTGTTCAAAGAAAATTTTGTCTATTTCATTTATTTCATGCATATGAAACTCATTTTCATGATCTAGCAAATATTGTTCTAAAGGATCAACAGGTGGAACAACAATAGAAGCAAGTACAATTAATTCATCCTTACTAGGCTATTATTTTTCATGAAGATTTCTACTAAACTTGGAAAAATTAAACTCATGAGACTCATCAACAAAGCTAACACCAACAGTTTGTTTCTTACAGTATATCTTAGCATTAACTATATTCAAGAAAGGTCTACCAAAGATAATGGGACAAAAGTCATCTTGTGGGGAACCAAGAACAAGAAAATTAGTAGGGTATTTTATTTTCCCACACAAGACTTCAACATCTCTAACAATCCCAATTGGTGATATCGTGTCTCTATTAGCAAGTTTAATAGTAACATCTATGTCTTCTATTTCTGCAGGTGCTATGTCTTTCATAATTTCTTGATAAAGGGTGTAAGGAATAGCACTCACACTAGCACCCATGTCACATAAACCATGATAACAATAATCTCCTATTTTAACTGAGACAACTGGCATACTAACAACAGGTCTATGTTTATCCTTTTTATCAGGTTTGGCAATTCTAGCAGCTTCTTTACAGAAGTAAATAACATGCCCATCTATATCTTCTTCTAAGAGATCTTCAACCATAGCAATGCTAGGTTCTACTTTAATTTGTTCATCAGGTTTAGGTGTTGTAATATAGCTTTTTTTAACCACAGTTGAAACTTTAGCATGTTGCTTTATCCTAACAGGAAAAGGTGGGTTCTCAATATAAGCAGAAGGAACAACTGGATCAACATTATAAAGTATAGTTTCTTCTTTAACTGGTACTGGTTCTTTAATTTCTTCTTTAATAGGTGGGTGATATTCAAACCACTTCTCTTTAGGGAGATCAACATGAGTAGCAAATGATTCACAAAAGGAGGCTACTATCTCAGAGCCAAGTCCATGTTTAGTGCTAAACTTTTGAAAAGCATCGGTATCCATAAAAGATTTAACACAATCATATTTAATTTTAAAACCCGACTCTTTACCTTCGTCGAGTTCCCAATCTTCGGAGTTGTGTTTAATTCTTTCCAAAAGATCCCACCGGAATTCAATAGTCTTCTTCATAAAAGAACCAGCACAAGAAGTATCAAGCACGGTTTGATCATTACGAGAAAGCTGAGCATAAAAATTCTGGATAATAATTTCTCTTGAGAGCTTATGATTGGCACATGAATATAACATTGAATTAAGCCTCCCACAAGCTAGAGCGATACTTTCTCCTTCACGGGGCCACAAATTGTATATATAATTCCGATCACAATGAACTAGATGCATAGGATATTTTTTTGGTGGAACTCCAATTTCAAACGATTCCAATTCCATGATCCAATATCATCGCATAGCCTATACCATGCCAATGCTTTTCCCTTCAAAGATAAAGGGATAACCTTTTTCATAACTTGATCCCTGGGTAAACCTGCAAGCTTAAACAATCCACAAATTTGTTCCACATATATCAAGTGCATATCAGGATGTTCGGTTCCATCTCCTGCATAAGGATTAGCTAGCAATTGTTCTATCATACCCGAAGGAATTTTATATTCAATATTTTAAGTAGGTGCAGTAGGTTGAGGGGTAGCTAATTGTGGTTCCGGACGAGGTGAAGATACCCCAAACAAACCCCTCAAAGGATTGTTTTCCATAGTAACAACTAACAATAAATTTCAGCACACCAGATAAATGTTTCCTTACCAATTCCACTTACCAAAGGCGCTTCACTCCCCGGCAACGGCGCCAGAAAATAGCCTTGATGACCCACAAGTATAGGGGATCAATTGTAGCTCTTTTCAATTAGTAAGAGTGTCGAACCCAACGAGGAGCAGAAGGAAATGACAAGTAGTTTTCAGTAAGGTAGTGTCTGCAAGTGCTGAAATTGTAAGTAGCGGAGTAGTTTGATAGCAAGGTAGTTTGTAATGAGCCAGTAACGATAGTAGTAACAAAAGTGCAGCAAGGTAGCCCAATACTTTTGAGGTAAAGGACAGGCCAAAACGGTCTCTTATGATAAGCAAAGCGTTCTTGAGGGTACACGGGAATTTCATCTAGTCACTTTCATGATGTTGGTTCGATTTGTGTTCGCTACTTTGATAATTTGATATGTGGGTGGACCGGTGCTTAGGTGCTGTTCTTACTTGAACAAACCTCCTACTTATGATTAACCCTCCCGCAAGCATCCGCCACTACGAGAAAAGTATTAAGAATAAATTATAACCATAGCATTAAACTTTTGGATCCAATCGGTCCCATACGGAATAGCGCATAAACCCGAGATTAAGTTTCTGTCACTCTTGCAACCCACCATATAATTGCTACTCCACAATGCATTCCCTTAGGCCCAAATGTGGTGAAGTGTCATGTAGTCGACGTTCACATGGCACCACTAAGGGATTCACACCATACATACTATCAAAATATCGAACACATACCAAGTTCACATGATTACTTGCAACATGGTTTCTCCTGTGACCTCAAGAACAAATGTAGCGACCAGACCTCAAACAGTCTAGTCTTTGTGCATCAGTGTCATCCCTGGATCGGTAATGCTGACACACACAGTACTTGAAGGATTTATAACAGAGTAGCAATCACACACTTATTACATCGAATGTCTCAAAAAGAGAACTTATTACAATAAATACGGCTTAAGGCCATCTAACAACGATAACAACGGAAGGCTTGGAAGATAAAGTGAGTCCATCAACTCCAACGGCATCAATGAGTATAAGACCACGACCTATGGCACCTTACTCGTCGTCTGAAAAGTCTGCAACATGATACGTTGCAGCCCGAAAATGGGTCAGCACATGGAATATGCTGGCAATGTAACACATAGAGAGTAATGAACAGAATAATGCTATCACTACATGCATATTTGGCCGGTGGAAAGCTCTATGGTTACAGTTTTGCGAAAAGCCAATTTTTCCCTACCACAAAGGAATAAATTTTATTTAACTATCATGGTGGTTGTTAAACATTGAGAAGGTACCTCCAACTCAATCCCAATTAAGAACGTGATTAACCCAATCAAATTAAATTAAGTAACATGATGATGAGATTCACATGATAATCCAAGAACTAGATACTCAAGATGTCCATAACCGGGGACACGGCTAACCATGATTAGATTGTACACTCTGCAGAGGTTTGCGCACTTTTCCCCACAAGACTCGATCGCCTCCGCTTGATTTCTCGCACTACATGGTGTTTGAGAAACGGATGACCGAGACACAGTCTTTCAGAAACAATACTCTTTACTCCGGGTGGACAGTTACACCTACTTTCCCCTACATCTGCTAGCCCACCTCTTCAAGAGGTCATGTAACCTACTCAACTATGCTAGAGCCCATAATAGCTTGTGGCTGCACACGGAAGTTTCTAGCATGAATAATCTCATGATCCCTTTGAGTCTGGGTGGCGGTCCATAGGATGATCACACGGGTACTCCGGGATATCCAAAAATACAGGCAACACTGGGTTCTCCAGGTGCCTCAATCCACCCAGATGTAAATTAAAGTAGCCACCTTAAGTTGAACCATTAATTAACAATCTCACATCTGTCATGGAAAATTCACTCAAACCCAATCCACGTCTACGAGCATAGCATAGCAATATAAGCAAACGTAGAAGTAACTCCCAATGGTTTGATATAAACAGGGCAATAGGTACTACCTCAACTACTTCCCAAAACCCACATTTTAATCAGATCCTAATCATGCAATAGTTTGAGGATTGATCTAATGCAATAAAACTGGGTGGTAAAGAGGTATGATCAAAGTGTTACTTGCCTTGCTGATGATCCGTGAAACCTAGAGACTCGTAGTAGCACGCTTCGCACTCCGGGTACTCTATCGCAAACAAACAATACATACATAAGCAATCAAGCAAGGGTGCACGGGTAAAACTCATAATAAAAGATCTAACCAGAAAGTTCAACTTAAGAACTCCGGTTTGCAAAAAGAATCAAATCGAACGAAGCAACGAAACTCAAACGGCGAAAGAAACAAGCTTCGTTTACTAATCTGGACCTAAGTCAAATTTTACAGTAGTAAAAACTTGTTTGAGTTGGTTAATCAGAAAGAGGGTTTCGAGACGAAACTCTAGGCGCTTGAATCGCCTGATTCCGATAAACGAGCGAAAAGTTATACTAAAACGAAAAACAGATCGGAAATCGCGATCGAAAATAATCGCGAAAAATCCGAGAAAAAGAAAAACTGACGAACAGGCTAACGAACGAACGTTCGCTATCTGCGGTTAAATGACGAAAACCGTTTGTTAAAACGAATGTACGGACGAACGTCCGCAAAATAAATAAACCGGAAAAAAACTAAACCGATCTATAAAAAAACAAACCGCGGTTTCCAAAAAAAACCCACGGTTTTCCGAAGAAAACCGACGGCGGCGCGGGTGGCTACCTCCGGCGACGGCGGCTACGGGCGGCGGCGGCGGCGGGGCGACGGCTAGGGTTTCGCGGGGCGGGTGGGCGGCTCGGGCTGGGCTGCGGGGCTCGGCCTCCCGGCTTATAAAGGCCGGCCGGGCCAGAGTCCTAGCCGGACACGGCCCGGTAGGTCGGTTCGTTTTTTTAATCGGACGTGCAGAAAAAGAAAGAAAAGAAATACTAAATGGACTCCAAAAATCCTGAAATAAATTTTCCCCGTCCTCTAAAAGTAAGCCGGACAACATGAACATTTATTTGGGCCTAAAATGCAATTTTGAAAAATGCATATTTTTCCTAATTCAAATAAAATCAAATAAAATCCAAATAAAATCAAATATTTGTTTTTAATATTTTTCCTCCAATATTTCATTATTTTTGGAGAAGTCATATTATCTCCTCTCATATATTTGATATGAAATATTTTCGGAGAGAAAATAATTAAAACAAATGATCCTATTTTCAAAATTTGAGAAAACCCAAATATGAAAATAACGAAATCCCCAACTCTCTCCGTGGGTCCTTGAGTTGCGTAGAATTTCTAGGATCGCAAAACAAAATGCAATAAAATATGTTATGCATGATGATCTAATGTATAACATTCCAAGTTGAAAGTTTGGGATGTTACAAACCTCCCCCCCTTAAGATGAATCTCGCCCTCGATATTCGGGTTGGCTAGAAAATAGGTGAGAGTGGTCCTTCCGTAGATCTTCCTCTTGCTCCCAGGTGGCTTCATCCTCGGTATGGTGACTCCACTGAACTTTGCAAAACTTGATAACCTTGCTGCGGGTGACTCGGCTGGCATATTCGAGAATCTTGACTGGTTTCTCCTCATAGGTCAAATCACTATCCAGCTGAATCGCTTCCAGTGGCACTGTATCTCTCAGTGGTATCTCAGCCATCTCTGCGTGGCACTTCTTCAGCTGAGAAACATGGAACACATCGTGAACTCCTAACAATCCTTCGGGCAATTCCAACTTGTAAGCAACTTCTCCCATACGCTCCAAAACTTTGTATGGTCCTACAAAACGTGGCGCTAACTTTCCTTTAGCTCCAAAGCGCTTCACTCCTCGAAGTGGTGATACTCGAAGATAAACTCTGTCTCCGACTTCGTAAACTGTCTCCTTGCGTTTAGAATCCGCATAACTCTTCTGCCTGGACTGGGCTACCTTGAGCCTATCGCGAATCAACTTCACTTTCTGTTCAGACTCTTTAATCAAATCTGGTCCAAACAACTGGCGGTCTCCAACTTCGTCCCACAACAACGGTGTCCTGCACCTCCTTCCGTACAGAGCTTCGAAAGGGGCCATCTTCAAACTGGATTGATAACTGTTGTTGTAAGAGAACTCTGCATACGGCAAATTGTCGTCCCAACTAGATCCATAATCTAGCGCACAAGCTCTCAGCATGTCCTCCAAAATCTGATTGACTCTCTCGGTCTGTCCGTCTGTCTGTGGATGAAAGGCTGTACTGAACTCTAGCCTGGTACCCAAAGTTTCGTGCAATTGATTCCAAAACTTTGAAGTAAACTGGGTTCCTCTATCTGATACAATGGTCCTCGGAACTCCATGCAGACATACGATCCTGGTCATGTATATCTTTGCCAACTTAGCACTTGTATAAGTGGTCTTTACTGGGATGAAATGAGCTACCTTCGTCAAACGATCGACTACAACCCATATCGAGTCATAGCCTGAACGAGTCCTGGGCAATCCTGTGATAAAATCCATGCCTAGCTTATCCCACTTCCATTCGGGTATCGGCAATGGTTGTAGCAATCCTGCTGGCTTCTGATGCTCTGCCTTTACTCTCTGACATACATCACAAACTGCTACATACTCCGCAATATCCTTCTTCATTCCGGTCCACCAGAAACTGTCCTTTAAATCCAGGTACATCTTGGTATTTCCTGGGTGAATCGAATATGGTGAATCATGGGCCTCTTGCAAGATCAACTTCCTGATCTCCGGATCATTGGGCACATAAACGCGGTCCTCAAACCATAAGGTATCGTGCTCATCCTCACGAAATCCCTTGGCTTTTCCTTTACTCATCCTTTCCTTTATCTCAGCAATTTCCTTGTCTGTCTTCTGAGCTTCTCTGATCTTATCCATCAAAGTAGACTGAATCTCCAATGCTGCTACATAGCCTCTCGGAACTATTTCCAAACATAGTTCGCGAAGATCCTCTGCTAACTCCTTGGGTAACTCTCCGGTCATGAGTGTGTTGACATGGCTCTTGCGGCTCAACGCATCGGCTACTACGTTAGCCTTCCCTGGGTGATAATGCAATCTCATATCATAATCCTTAATGAGCTCCAACCATCTCCTTTGCCTGAGATTCAACTCCTTCTGCGTGAAAATGTACTTCAAACTCTTGTGATCCGTGTACACCTCACAATGGTTTCCGATGAGAAAATGTCTCCACGTCTTCAACGCATGCACTACGGCTGCTAACTCCAAATCATGTGTAGCATAATTCAACTCATGGGGTTTAAGCTGTCGTGAGGCATATGAAACAACTCTTCCCTCCTGCATTAGCACTGCTCCAAGTCCTCGACGAGAAGCGTCGCAATATACTTCATAATCCTTGCGTTGATCTGGCAAAATCAACACTGGCGCTGTAACCAAACGTTTCTTCAACTCCTGGAAACTAGCCTCACATTCCTCAGTCCAATTGAATTTGGTGTCCTTCTTCAACAACTCCGTCATAGGCTTTGCAATCTTCGAGAAATTCTCGATGAATCTCCGGTAATATCCTGCGAGTCCAAGAAAACTCCGGATTTCTCCAACTGTCGTGGGTGACTCCCAATTTGTCACAGTGTTAACCTTGGTGGGATCTACTGCTATTCCTTCTCCGGATATAACATGTCCAAGGAATCCAACTTCCTTTAACCAAAACTCGCACTTGCTGAACTTGGCATATAACTGATGTTCTCTGAGCTTTCCAAGTACCAAACGCAAATGCTCCTTATGCTCTTCTTCATTCTTCGAATAGACCAGAATATCATCAATGAACACTACGACGAACTTATCCAAAAACTCCATAAACACTTTGTTCATCATGTTCATGAAATAGGCGGGTGCGTTAGTCAGGCCAAATGACATAACGGTGTACTCATATAGCCCATACCTTGTGGTAAAAGCTGTCTTGGGTATATCCTGCTCTCGAATCTTCAACTGGTGGTATCCTGATCGCAAATCAATCTTGGAAAATACTTTAGCTCCTTGTAGTCGGTCAAACAGATCATTGATCATCGGCAGTGGGTACTTGTTCTTGATTGTTACTTCATTCAATCCACGATAATCAACAACCATCCTCAACGATCCATCTTTCTTCTCCACTAGAAGTACGGGTGATCCCCAAGGTGACGAACTTGGGCGAATATATCCTTTATCCAGTAACTCCTTAATCTGCTTCTTAATTTCTTCCAAATCCTTAGCGGGCATCCTGTACGGTCTCTTAGATATTGGCCCAGTGCCTGGCAAAAGCTCAATCAAAAACTCGATGTCTCTATCCGGTGGCATGCCTGGCAACTCCTCTGGAAATACGTCAGGGAAATCCTTCACCACTGGCACTTCCTCCTGTACAACTCCTGATAAGGAATTCACTTGAGTCCTCTTCGGCACATGCCGGGATACATACTTAATCCTTCTTCCTTCTGGGGTAGTAAGCAAAATCGTCTTACTGGCGCAATCGATGTTTCCTCCATACATCGATAGCCAATCCATTCCCAAAATCACATCCAAACCTTGCGACTCCAAAACTATTAGGTCTGAGGGGAAAACATGCCTACCTATGGCCAATGGTATCTGAAAACATCCTTGGCTTGCCATATACTCTGCTCCTGGCGAGGTTACTAACATAGGTGTTCTAAGAACTTTGGTGGGCAACTTAAACTTATCCACAAATCCCCTTGATATGTATGAATGTGATGCACCAGTATCAAAAAGAACGATTGCAGTAAATGACTTAACCAAAAACTTACCTATTACTGCATCAGGCTGTGCTTCAACCTCCTCCACATTAACGTGGTTCACCTGTCCCCTGTTGAAAGGGTTCGGCTTCTTCCCCGAGCTTCCATTGCCATTTCCATTCTTAGCTTCCGGACATTCAGTTGCATAATGTCCAGTCTTCTGGCACTTGAAACAAGTAACGTGGCTTAGATCCCTCTTGGCTGGGGTTGATGGGTTGGTACGGTTCTGTCCGTTGCTTCCTCCGTTCCCATTGCCATTCTTGGGGCCACTATGATTGTGCGAGCTCCCTCCATTGTGATTGTGACCTCCATGGTTATGCTGAAGGTGTCCTCCCGAGTTCGGGGTAAAACGAGGCTTCTGGTGAGCTCCTGTACTGTACTTTCCTTGTCCATACTTCCTCTTACGACTCTCAATCTGCTGCTGCTTCCCTTCAATCATGAGAGCTCTATCTACCAACTCCTGGTAGTTGTTAAAAGTTGCCACCATCAACTGCATGCTCAGCTCATCATTCAGTCCTTCCAGAAACTTCTCCTGCTTAGCTGCATCCGTAGCAACGTCATCTGGGGCATAACGTGCTAACTTACTGAAATCCTCCACGTATGGCCAACGGTACGTCCTCCTTGGCGTAAGTTGCGAAACTCACGCTTCTTCATGGCCATAGCTCATGCTGAAACGTGGGCAGTACGGAAAGCTTGCTGAAACTGGTCCCATGTGACAGTGTCAATGGGGTGAGTGGCTGTGTAATTCTCCCACCATGATGCTTTGGGTCCATCAAGCTGATGTGCGGCAAAACGCACTCTCTCCGCATCTGTGCATCCTGCATTGGTTAGCTGCCTTCCAACCTTGCGGAGCCAATCATCTGCCACAATCGGCTCGGTGCTACTGGAGAACACCGGCGGATTCAGCCTAAGAAAACGGGCTAAGTGATCAACTGGTGGTGGTGGTAGTGGGTTGTTGTTGTTGTTGTTGCCTTGGTTCTGAACTAGCACTTGCATCAAGGCATTCTGCTGCTGAATCAATTGAGTGATCTCCGGTGGGAAAACAAATCCGGTGTCGCGTCTCGGAGGCATCTGATGGGTTTTAGAAAAGATGAGATAATAGGATAGAATGAGGTCTAGAGGGAAAACACTACCCATATGCACATGAGACAAACACAATCATATCACTCCAAGCAGTTCAAACAAGGCATACAATCGATCTAACTATCGTTACAAAGTGCTTGGACTATACTATATACATGGTGGAATACTACTACTAATTTGGTGGTCTACTAGAAAAATTGCTCAGTCGAAGACTCCATGATATCTGCTCCGGCTTCATCCTCCCAATCATCATCACTGGGGTCCGAGTCAGTGTCGTCGATGATGATGTAGTTCTCCGGGCAAGTAGAATCGTCATCATCTCCTCCTGGTGCTGGGTCTCCCATGAAAACTCCTAGCTTCTTTGTCAGGTCGTCATTCTTCTCCAACAATGTTGCGATTTCCTCCTCATATCCATCGCGTGTAGCCTTGAGTTCTTCCTCCAGTTCCATGATCCTTGTCTTTGCCTTCTTCAGTTCTATCATGTCTGCGCACATCTGGTTCTCCTGGCGACGAATGTGCTGGTTTAACTCCTGAATGAAAGCTGCAATAGATCTATCCTTCCTGGTGCTGATCATCTCCCATTGCTCGTCTCGGCGCCCACAAATCTGATAGATAGTATCCTTGAGATCATTGTGGTACACTTCTCCAATGCGTCCCATGGTAATGTGGGCTGCCATGCTCTTTCCTAGACTCCAGGTTGGTGCATCAAAGGAAAACTCTATGGGCTCAGTGACTGGCATGAACGTCCTTCCTGGAACTTGAACTTGAATCATCCAGCGCTCCTCTTCTGGTAGTGTGGCGTTGTAGGTTCCGGTGAAGCTTGGTATTCCGATGTTCAGGTACTTAGTAACTTCCTTCAAGTGTCGTCCAAAAGGTGTATCCTCATCCGGTTGGGCGAACTTGTTCCTTGCATCCGCCATCCTAAAAGAGTGGAAGAGAGGAGAGGAGTCAGAAATGAGAAGAGAGTAGTAATCTAGGGCTTTAGCTTAGTGGTCGTGTCCTACAGTCAGCGTGTGCTCTGATACCATCTTTGTAGCGACCAGACCTCAAACAGTCTAGTCTCTGTGCATCAGTGTCATCCCTGGATCGGTAATGCTGACACGCACAGTACTTGAAGGATTTATAACAGAGTAGCAATCACACACTTATTACATCGAATGTCTCAAAAAGAGAACTTATTACAATAAATACGGCTTAAGGCCATCTAAAAACGATAACAGCGGAAGGCTTGGAAGATAAAGTGAGTCCATCAACTCCAACGGCATCACTGAGTATAAGACCACGACCTATGGCACCTTACTCGTCGTCTGAAAAGTCTGCAACATGATACGTTGCAGCCCGAAAACGGGTCAGCACATGGAATATGCTGGCAATGTAACACATAGAGAGTAATGAACAGAATAATGCTATCACTACATGCATATTTGGCTGGTGGAAAGCTCTATGGTTACAGTTTTGCGAAAAGCCAATTTTTCCCTACCACAAAGGAATAAATTTTATTTAACTATCATGGTGGTTGTTAAACATTGAGAAGGTACCTCCAACTCAATCCCAATTAAGAACGTGATTAACCCAATCAAATTAAATTAAGTAACATGATGATGAGATTCACATGATAATCCAAGAACTAGATACTCAAGATGTCCATAACCGGGGACACGGCTAACCATGATTAGATTGTACACTCTGCAGAGGTTTGCGCACTTTTCCCCACAAGACTCGATCGCCTCCGCTTGATTTCTCGCACTACATGGTGTTTGAGAAACGGATGACCGAGACACAGTCTTTCAGAAACAATACTCTTTACTCCGGGTGGACAGTTACACCTACTTTCCCCTACATCTGCTAGCCCACCTCTTCAAGAGGTCATGTAACCTACTCAACTATGCTAGAGCCCATAATAGCTTGTGGCTGCACACGGAAGTTTCTAGCATGAATAATCTCATGATCCCTTTGAGTCTGGGTGGCGGTCCATAGGATGATCACACGGGTACTCCGGGATATCCAAAAATACAGGCAACACTGGGTTCTCCAGGTGCCTCAATCCACCCAGATGTAAATTAAAGTAGCCACCTTAAGTTGAACCATTAATTAACAATCTCACATCTGTCATGGAAAATCTCTCAAACCCAATCCACGTCTACGAGCATAGCATAGCAATATAAGCAAACGTAGAAGTAACTCCCAATGGTTTGATATAAACAGGGCAATAGGTACTACCTCAACTACTTCCAAAAACCCACATTTTAATCAAATCCTAATCATGCAATAATTTGAGGATTGATCTAATGCAATAAAACTGGGTGGTAAAGAGGTATGATCAAAGTGTTACTTGCCTTGCTGATGATCCGTGAAACCTAGAGACTCGTAGTAGCACGCTTCGCACTCCGGGTACTCTATCGCAAACAAACAATACATACATAAGCAATCAAGCAAGGGTGCATGGGTAAAACTCATAATAAGAGATCTAACTAGAAAGTTCAACTTAAGAACTCCGGTTTGCAAAAAGAATCAAACCGAACGAAGCAACGAAACTCAAACGGCGAAAGAAACAAGCTTCGTTTAATAATCTGGACCTAAGTCAAATTTTACAGTAGCAAAAACTTGTTTGAGTTGGTCAATCAGAAAGAGGGTTTCGAGACGAAACTCTAGGCGCTTGAATCGCCTGATTCTGATAAACGAGCGAAAAGTTATACTAAAACGAAAAACAGATCGGAAATCGCGATCGAAAATAATCGCGAAAAATCCGAGAAAAAGAAAAACTGACGAACAGGCTAACGAACGAACGTTCGCTGTCTGCGGTTAAACGACAAAAACCGTTCGTTAAAACAAACATACGGACGAACGTCCGCAAAATAAATAAACCGGGAAAAAACTAAACCGATCTATAAAAAACAAGCCGCGGTTTCCAAAAAAAAACCCCACGGTTTTCCGAAGAAAACCGGCGGCGGCACGGGTGGCTACCTCCGGCGGCGGCGAGGTCTGGCGAGGGGCGGCGGAGCTCCGGCTCCGGCGGCTCCGGCGGCGGCGTCGGCGGGCAGCGGCGACGGCGGCGGAAGCGGCGGGGCGGCGGCTAGGGTTTCGCGGGGCGGGCGGGCGGCTCGGGCTGGGCTGCGGGGCTCGGTCTCCCGGCTTATAAATGCCGGCCGGGCCAGAGTCCTAGCCGGACACGGCCCGGTAGGTCGGTTCGGTTTTTTTAAATCGGACATGCAGAATAAGAAAGAAAAGAAATATTAACTGACTCCAAAAATCCCGAAATAAATTTTCCCCGTCCTCTAAAAATAAGCCGGACAAGATGAACATTTATTTGGGCCTAAAATGCAATTTTGAAAAACGCGTATTTTCCTAATTCAAATAAAATCCAAATAAAATCAAATATTTGTTTTTAATAGTTTTCCTCCAATATTTCATTATTTTTGGAGAAGTCATACTATCCCCTCTCATATATTTGATATGAAATATTTTCAGAGAGAAAATAATTAAAACAAATGATCCTATTTTCAAAATTTGAGAAAACCCAAATATGAAAATAATGAAATCCCCAACTCTCTCCGTGGGTCCTTGAGTTGCGTAGAATTTCTAGGATCGCAAAACAAAATGCAATAAAATATGTTGTGCATGATGATCTAATGTATAACATTCCAAATTGAAAATTTGGGATGTTACAACAAAAGTAACTACTCACAAATGATAAACATGCTCATGATCAGAGGAGTATGAAATAGCATATTGGATCTGAACATATAATCTTCCACCAAATAAACCATATAGTAATCACTACAAGATGTAATCAACACTACTAGTCACCCACAAGCACCAATCTATAGTTTCGGTAACAAGATTGAACACAAGAGATGAACTAGGGTTTGAGATGAGATGGTGCTGTTGAAGATGTTGATGTGCCCTCCCTAACATGGGAGAGTTGTTGGTGATGATGAGGACGATGATTTCCCCCTCCGGGATGGAAGTTCCCCTGGCGGAATCGCTCCGCCGGAGGGCAAAAGTGCTCCTGCCCAAGTTTCGCCTCGAGGCGGTGGCGCTTCATCCCGAAAGTCCTCCCCTTCTTTTTTAGGTCAAAATGACCTATATACCAGAAGATGGGCACCGGAGGTGGGTCGAGGAGGGCACAACCCACCAGGGCGCGCCGGGGGGCCCCCGGCGCTCCCTGGTGGGTTGTGCCCTCCTGGTGGGCCCCCTCTGGTGGTTATTTGCTCCAGTAATTCTTATTTCCCTAAAAAATCTCCGTGAAGTTTCAACTCATTTGGAGTTGTGCAGAATAGGTAGCCTGACATAGCTTTTTCAGGTCCAGATTTCCAGCTGCCGGAATTCTCCCTCTTGGTGTGTACCTTGCAAATTTTGAGAGAAAAGGCATTAGAATTACTCCAAAAAGCATTATTATGGATAAAAACATTATAAATAACAGCAAGAAAACATGATGCAAAATGGATGTATCATAGACCGAAATGATTTTTCATCTACTACTATTACTCCACACATCGACCGCTATCTAGCAAGCATCTAGTGTATTAAGTTCATGGGAAACGGAGTAATGCAATAAGAACGATGACATGATGTAGACAAGAGAAACTCACATATGAATAAACTCCATCTTGTTACCCTTAATAGCAATGTTACATGCATGTCATGTCTCTTTCTATCACTGATATTGAGCACCGCAAGATCGAACCCATCATAAAGCACCGCTTCGCCAAACCAAACCAATAAATCAGAGAAGAAATATGAGGCTACAAAAATCATGCATAAAAGAGTTCAGCAAAGACTCAAATAATATTCATGGATAGATCTGATCATAAACTCACAATTCATCGGATCCCAACAAACACACTGCAAAAAAGTGTTACATCAAATAGATCTCGAAGAACATCGAAGAGAACATTGTATTGAAGATCAAAAAGAGAGAAGAAGCCATCTAGCTAGCAACTACGGCCCCGTAGGTCTGTGGTAAACTACTCACGCATCATCCGAGGGGCAACAAGGATGATGAAGAACCCCTCCGTGATCGTGGCCCTCTCCGGCAGAGTGCTGGAAAAGGCATCTAGATTGGATCTCGTGGTTTTGGAACATGCGGCGGCGAAAAAAGTATTTCTTCGACACCCCTTAGGGTTTTGGGATTTTAGAGTATTTATAGAGGCAGAGGTAGGTCAAACAGAGCCACGTGGGCCCCACTACCCACCAAGGCGCGCCAGAGGCCCCTTGAGCCCCTGGTGCCTAGTGAGCCCCACGAGCGTCCCCTCGTGCCCTCCAGAAGCTTCCTGGGTGTCTTCCTGCCAGAAAAAATCTCCAAAAAGTTTCATTTCATTTGGACTTTGTTTGGTATTGATTTTCTGCCAAAAAAAACAAGCAAAAAATAACAACTGGCACTGGGCACTACGTCAATAGGTTAGTCCCAAAAAATGATATAAAGTTGCTAGTAAATGTATATAAAACATTCAAGATTGATAATATAATAGCATGGAACAATAAAAAAAATTATAGATACGTTGGAGACGTATCAACCACAATAGTTTCAGTTTCATAACCGTGAAAAGGAACAGATTCAACCAAAATAATTAACTCTAGATCGACAGAAAATACATGATCCTTATCGGTGACAAAGATAGGAGAAGTAGCAAACTTAGGATCATATTCCATTCTCTCTATCACAGCTTTTTCTTTCAGCTTACTCAGTAGTTTCTTAACATCATCTCTATCATTACAAGCAAGAAATTCTCTAGCTATCTCCCCATCCATAACATAACCCTCAGGTATCTTAGGAAATTCAAATCTAGTAGGAGAGCTAGTCATAATAGGTGAATCATAATTTTCATCAATTTTAGCATTCTCAAGTTCTTTAGCTTTAGCAAGTTGTTCATCAAGAAATTCACCTAGTGGCACAATTTTATCAAGTAAAATACTAGCATCATCAAAAGTTTCATTCATAGCAGAAGTAGCATCATCAATTACTTATGACATTTCGGATTGAATAGCAGGTGATGGTGTCACAAGTCTACTTAAAATAGAAGGTGAATCAAGTGCAGAGTGTGATGGCAGTTCCTTACCTCCCCTCGTCTTAGAGGGTACGATCTTAGTCCTAGCGTCTTTCAGATTCTTCATAGTGTAAAATCCCAAGTGAACTCAATAAATAGAGCTATGCTCCCCGGCAACGGCGCCAGAAAAAGGTCTTGACAACCCACAAGTATAGGGATCGCGACAGTCTTCATGGGTAATATTTCACCCGAATTTGTTGATTCGACATAAGAGGAGCCAAAGAATATTTATGAGCCTTAGCAGTTGAGTTGTCAATTCAACCACACCTGAGAAATTATATCTCTGTAGCAAAGTGTTTAGTAGCATAGTAGTTTGATAGTTTTGATAGTAGCAGTAACAGTAGCAATAGTAATAGGAACAGTAACAGTAGCATTTTGTGATGATTGTAACACCGACATCAGTAGTAACTTAGCAAAGATCAATATGAGAAAAGCGTAGGCATTGGATTAGTGATGGATATTTGTGTTGGATGGTATTCATCATATAACAGTCACAACGTAGAGCGATACACAATAGCTTCAATTCATCAATTCAATGTAGAAATATATTCCGTATATAGTCATATGTGCTTATAATAAGAACTTGCATGACATCTTTTGTCCTACCCTCCCGTGGCAGTGGGGTCCATAAGGAAACTAAGGGATATTAAGGCCTCCTTTTAATAGAGAACTAGAACAAGCATTAAGACATGGTGAATACATGAGCTCTCCTCGAATTACAGTCATCCCCGGAGAGTATCCCAACTATTATCACTTTGGGGTCTACGGATCAGAACAATAACAAGTGCATACAACAAGCAGATAGGATCAAGAACTTAAATATATTCATGAAAACATAGAGGGTTCAGATCTGAAATCATGGCACTCGGGCCCTACTGACAAGCATTAAGCATAGCAAGTCATAGCAACATCACTCTTAGAACATAGTGGATACCAGGGATCAAGCCCTAACAAACTGAGTCGGGCGCCGATGCTCGGGCCTCGACGGACCCGAGCACAGGGGGCACTGCGAGATCTGTGGAGGGGCTCTATGGGGGCCTGGCACTCGCGCGCGGGCAATGAAGCATACGGCGGGGCGGAGGCGGCCTATATCAACGACATGAACGGTGACGGAGGCGGTCGTCGGAGTTTGGCCGCGGTCAGGAATGATGCTACAGGGCACGGGAAGGGTAGATGAGAGGGGGAGAGGGATAGGTGGCTCACCGGGAGCCTGTAGTTGTGCCTAAATGGGCTCGAGGAGGGCTTGCCGGAGTGAGTCGTCGGCGGCGAGCTCGACATCCATAGGAGGAGGAATGGGATGGAGCGAGCGTTGTGACGGCGCATGACTCGGGCTCACGGTCACAGTCGGTGTAGTGGACGCGGGCGAAGCTCGTGGACATGCTAGCGGGGCTCGGGGTGACGGTGAGCGTGAGGGCGACGGCGGCCATGGCGATGCGGCGTCGAACGCGAGTGGATCTTGAGAGCGAAGAGCGAGGGGGGAGTGGAGAGTGGGAGAGGGGACCGAGGTGGCGGGGAGGTGGTGCCCTTATCCCTCCTTGTCGGCGCGGCACTAGGGGGCGGCGCGCCGGGTTCAGTGGGGACGCGCCCGGTGCTCGGTCAGGTGAACAAGTTGAAAGGAGATGACCGGGGGTGGGAGCTGGCCCGCTGGGCCTGTCAAGTGGGCTAAGCCCCAGGGGAACGGGGGGGGGGGGGTTCTTTCCTTTTTCTATTTATTTTGTTTTTGTTTTTCTATTTTCTGTTTTCTTTTTTTAAACAATTTTTTTTAGTTTTATAGAATATATAATTTGCACCTAAATTAGTATTTTAAATTAGGCACTGTCACAAAAAGTTTGGCACCTATTTAAATTAGTTCAGGATTTTTGTAATTTAAAAAGCATTTAAATTATTGTTTTCCCATCTGTTTTAATTGTTTTAGGGCATTTAAACACTTTATAAAATGTTGGTTTCACCACCATAATTAACTATGGATTATTTGCAACATTATGAACATTTTAGTTTTCATATTTATGCATTTCTTTATTTCACTTATTTTTTGAATTTGAATTCAAAGTGGAATTTGAAATGAGATATGGAATCAAAGGTGATCAAGCACTGTTTAGCAAAATGATTTAGCTTAATCAAAGAGGTTGCTGTAGCTCAAAATACAGGGGTGTTACAACTCTCCTCCTCTAAAAGAAATTCTCGTCCCTGGAATTAAGAGGTAGAAGGGAAAAGATCGGGGTATTCCGCATGAAGATTATCCTCGTGTTCCCAAGTGGCTTCATCTTCAGTATGATTCGACCATTGCACCTTGAGGAACTTGGTAACCTTCTGACGGGTTCGACGTTCAGCTTCTTCAAGAATGCTGACCGGATGCTCCTTGTAAGTGAGATCATCTTGCACTTCGATCAATTCTGAATCCACTTCATGGGGCGGGTCCTTGAAGCAATACGAAGTTGCGACACGTGAAAGATGTCATGGACGTGAGAGAACTGAGGTGGCAATTCCAGTTGATAAGCCACAAGTCCACGATCGGCGAGAATGTGGAAAGGACCAATGTAGCGTGGAGCTAACTTGCCCTTGACTCCAAACCAATGACTGCCTCTCAAAGGAGTGACACGCATATAGGCTTGATCACCAGGTTGATGGGTAGAACCCCAATGTTTACGTTCATAGTTGCTCTTCTGGCGGGACTGGGCCGCCTTGAGATTATCCCTGACAATGTGGACTTGCTCTTCAGCTTGTTGGATAATGTCTGGAAAAATGAGCGGTCGTTCCCTAGTTTTCGACCAATTCAGAGGGGTTCGACACTTATGTCCATATAGCACTTCGAAGGGTGCCATCTTCAAGCTAGCTTGATAGCTTTTGTTATAAGAGAATTCAACATAAGGGAGGGATTCTTCCCATTTCTCGCCGAAAGAGATAAGACAAGCAGGCAACATATCTTCAAGGATTTGATTGAATCGCTCGACTTGGCCTTGGGACTGGGGGTTATAAGCAGTGCTCCAGGTTATATGAGTTCCCATTGCTTCTTGGAAACTATCCCAGAACTTCAAGGTGAAAATACTGCCACGGTCTGAACTGATCTCCTTTGGAATGCCGTGGAGTGTTACGATTCTGGAGATATACAAGTTTGCTAATTGACTAGCAGTGATTGTTTCCTTGACTGGCAGAAAGTGTGCGACTTTTGAGAATTGGTCGATGATGACAAACATAGCATCGTTACCCTTTTGTGACTTGGGAAGGCAAGTGCAAAAGTCCATCTGAATCTTATCCCATTTCCATTCAGGGATACGGAGTGATTGCAGAAGTCCAGCCAGTTTCTGATGCTCTGCTTTGATGCGACAACAAACATCACATTCTTCGATATACCGAGCAATATATTGCTTCATTTTAGACCACCAGTATTTCTGACAAATGTCTAGGTACATCTTGGTACTTCCCGGATGAATAGAGAGAGGGGTGTCATGTGCTTCTTTCATCACCTTCTCTGCCATAAGCTCAAATCGGGGTACACAATGTGATCTCTGAAGTACAAGGCACCATCTTCGGCAAGCGAGAAACCTCTGGCTTTCTCTAAAGCAAGATCTCGTTCCATTTGATCAACTTTAGCATCTTTGGCTTGCGCAGACTTAATAGCTTTCCGAAGAGTTGGTTCCAGGACAAGATTATTCAGAGAAGCCCGTGGAACTAGGTGAAGGTTTAGCTTGCGAAGCTCTTCATGAAGGCGTGGTTGAGCCTTATGAACCATGTAGTTATTGCAATAAGACTTGCGACTCAGGGCATCGGCCATAACATTAGTCTTGCCAGGGGTATAGGAAATACCGCAGTCATAATCTGTAATGGCTTCCATCCATCGCTGCTGACGGAGGTTCAGATTTGGCTGAGTAAGCAAATACTTCAGGCTTTGATGATCGCTGAAGATCTCACAACGATTACCGAGAAGGTAATGTCGCCAAACTTTAGTAAATAGATAACTGCTGCAAGCTCGAGGTTATGAACTGGGTAGTTTTCTTCATGAGGGTGCAATTGGCGAGAGGCATAAGCAATCACCCTGCGCTCTTGCATTAGGACACAACCTAATCCTTGACGGGATGCGTCACAATAGATGACAAAATCCTTTTGAGAATTCGGAGGAGCAAGAACCGGGGAGATGTCAGCTTGTCCTTGAGTGTCTGGAAACTTTCCTGACACTATTTTGTCCATTCAAACTTAACACCCTTGTGAAGCAGCTTAGTCAGGGGCTTGGCGATGTTGGAGAAGTTCTCGACAAAACAGCGACAATAGCTGACGAGTCCAAGAAAGCTTTTGACTTGTTTGACATTCTTAGGAGGTGTCCAGTCAAGAATGGTGTGAACTCGTTCGGGCTTGACGACAATGCCATCCTTGGAGATTACATGACCAAGGTACACTACTAGGAAATACCTTATATGTAGAGGATTAACAGTAGCATGGGGTTCAGGGGCCGCGCTACTATTATTTAGCAGTAGCGCAGGCCGTATGCACGCACTGCAGGTGGCCCTTAGTAGTAGTGCGGCCCTGCCAAACAGGCGTTACTACTACGTGGGCCACGCCGTTCCCCACGGGCTGGACATAGTAGCAGCGTGGGTCAAGGACCAACGCTACTGCTAAAAGCTTTAGCAGTTGCGACGGCCCATGGCCCGCCCTGCTACTTTGGCCAGCCCAGGCCCAGCTGCCGGTCCCCACTTAGCAGCAGTGCGGGTTTGGGACCCGCTGTTGGTTCTATATCCAGTGTAACTCGTAGTAGAGGTCCTAAGCTAGGCGTCTTGGAGCGATGGTAACATGGACACATGTTTTACCCAGGTTCGGGCCCTCTTGATGGAGGTAAAACCCTACGTCCTGCTTTGATTGTATTCATATGGGGAGATAGTACAGGGTACATGTATCTACCACGGGATTGTTCTAATGAATATAAGTTGATCCATTGACTAGCATGGCCTCGGTTTATATATGCACCATAGGCCTAGGGTTTAGAGGATTCCTCGTCTTGGGCGAAAAGTCTTGTGGAATCCTCCTTATATGCGGCATGGGCTGCCCGAAGTGGCCCATAAGTGAACCACCATGGGGGTCCTCGAACCGATCCAGCTGGTCGAGAGACGACGTGGTGAGTACCCCCTAGTCCAGGACACCGTCAGTAGCCCCCTGAACCGGTCTTCAAGTTGGGGACGCTCCTCGATTCTTCCGAACTATTCTTTATCTTCGGTCATCGGTCTTGAAAACTGGTTCAATAAATCTTCCCAACTTCAATCTTGAGGATTGCCGAGCTGAATCTGAAGTGTTCACATGTCAGGCATCCGAGGAGCCCTTTAAGTCTTCGGCCTTTATCAATGCCTTGTTATTTTTACGCCACACCTCGGGTTTGAAGTTGTTCCCGTGCGGCGGTGTCCTTTTACGTCTGATCTCCAATGCCGGACTACATCCGAGCTCCAAAGCTGGGCTGTTTCCGAGCTCCAAAGCCGAACTGTATCTGAGCTCCAACGCCGAACTGTATCCGAGCTCCAATGCCAGACTGTATCCAAGGTGTCATAGATCACCTTGGCTCGGAAAATTCAAAGGAGTTTTTCCGAGCTTAATACCGGCAATACCCTCTATAGAGCCAGCCACTTGCATCCGAGCTTTATGCAGGACTGCTTCCGAGGTGATGCACCACCTCGGGCTTGGGCTGATTGTTTGCGGATTTTATTTCCGATTGATGCAATTTCTTTACTGACGAGATACATAGCCAGTAGCCCTCAAGGTGTGTGTCAGACTAACATCCGATATGCACATTAGAGGAGATAGTGATCGGCGGACGGGCCCTTGAGAGAGGGCTTTGAGAAGTCGCCGTAATATATTAGCTTGATGCCGGATAAGTTCCAGATGGTACCTATTGTTGTCTGAAGACGCGTTTGCCCATAGTTCGGTGAAGCCGAACATTGAGCACTTTGAATTTTCTGTATTGAATTGGCAATGCAGTAGCTCCCGAGACACTGGTCGGGTGGCAACACCAGATCAGGGGATCGATGTGCCCCTTTAATATTAGTAAATGATAAGACCGAAGCCCAGTAGCCCCCGAGCCTTAATGTGGGCATGGGTGGCCGAATTAAGGATCGATATCCGGAGTAAAATCACAAATTATGTGTAACGATTCTATGTATCCAAGTACTCTACACCATTAATGATTAGATCCGCATTGTGCAAAACTTTGTTGACTGACCATCGGCTTCAACCTCCTTGGCCAATAGCCATGGAGTGTTTGTCCTACTTTATAAAGCCTTTATAAGGGAAAAGATTTATGGCAAACAAGGCAATCTGGTCATATGGTTTTATAAACAAAGGTATGCAGAGAGATATGTTATATTACTTTTTAATGTAAGAAACATCGTCCGAAGAGAATAGTCTCGCTATCGGTTCCTTTCTTTGGGTTGTCATGCTGATCATGATCACGAAACCTCACCTCCGATCAATGTGGGAGGAAAATATTGAGGATTTAGTGTGGGGAAAGTTCCCGAACTCTGTGGTCTATGATGAAACAGAATTTTCGCTTCCATCATTGCCGACCAATTATATCCTTAAGATAGCTAGCTTTCTGCTTCACCCAGTCTGAGGTACTAATCCGGATGACCCGGTAGTAACAATCACAGAGGTGCTCCCTTTACCCCCTAGCCGAACAATCGGGAACGTAGGGTTAAACACAAGAGCCAGGCAACCCAGTGCTACCTCTTGAGCACTGCGTTCGTTTTCCCTTGAAGAGGAAAGGGTGATGCAGCAAAGTAGCGTAAGTATTTCCCTCAGTTTTTGAGAACTAAGGTATCAATCCAGTAGGAGGCTACGCTCGAGTCCCTCGCACCTACACAAAACAAATAAATCCTCGCAACCAACGCGATAAGGGGTTGTCAATCCCTACACGGTCACTTACGAGAGTGAGATCTGATAGATATGATAGGATAATATTTTTGGTATTTTTATGATAAAGATGCAAAGTAAAATAAAAGCAAAGTAAAAAAGCAACAGAAATAACTAAGTGTTGAAAGATTAATATGATGAAGATAGACCCGGGGGCCATAGGTTTCACTAGTGGCTTCTCTCAAGAGCATAAGTATTTTACGGTGGGTGAACAAATTACTGTTGAGCAATTGACAGAATTGAGCATAGTTATGAGAATATCTAGGTATGATCATGTATATAGGCATCATGTCCGAGACAAGTAGACCAACTCCTGCCTGCATCTAATACTATTACTCCACACATCGACCGCTATCTAGCATGCATCTAGAGTATTAAGTTCATAAGAACAGAGTAACGCCTTAAGCAAGATGACATGATGTAGAGGGATAAATTCATGCAATATGATAAAAACCCCATCTTGTTATCCTCGATGGCAACAATACTATACGTGCCTTGCTGCCCCTACTGTCACTGGGAAAGGACACCGCAAGATTGAACCCAAAGCTAAGCACTTCTCCCATTGCAAGAAAGATCAATCTAGTAGGCCAAACCAAACTGATAATTCGAAGAGACTTGCAAAGATAACCAATCATACATAAAAGAATTCATAGAAGATTCAAATATTTTTCATAGATAAACTTGATCATAAACCCATTTGGACACTGTTTGATATTCTTTTTGGACACTGTTTGATATTCTTTTTCTGCGGAACTCTGAAATAGGCAAAAAACAGCAATTCTGGGCTGGGCCTCCAGTTAATAGGTTAGTCCCAAAAATAATATAAAAGTGAATAATAAAGCCCAATAATGTCCAAAACAGAAGATAATATAGCATGGAGCAATCAAAAATTATAGATACGTTGGAGACGTATCAAGCATCCCCAAGCTTAATTCCTGCTCGTCCTTGAGTAGGTAAATGATAAAAACAGAATTTTTGATGTGGAATGCTACTAGGCATAATTTCAATGTAATTCTTCTTAATTGTGGTATGAATATTCAGATCCGAAAGATTCAAGACAAAAGTTTAATATTGACATAAAAATAATAATACTTCAAGCATACTAACTAAGCAATTATGTCCTCTCAAAATAACATGGCCAAAGAAAGTTCATCCCTACAAAATCATATAGTTTAGTCATGCTCCATCTCCGTCATACAAGAATGCTCTCATCATGCACAACCCCGATGACAAGCCAAGCAATTGTTTCATACTTTAGTAATCTCAAACTTTTTCAACCTTCACGCAATACATGAGCGCGAGCCATGGATATAGCACTATGGGTGGAATAGAATATGATGATGGGGGTTATGTGGAGAAGACAAAAAATGAGAAAGTCTCACATCAACGAGGCTAATCAATGAGCTATGGAGATGCCCATCGATTGATGTTAATGCAAGGAGTAGGGATTGCCATGCAACAGATGCACTAGAGCTATAAATATATGAAAGCTCAACAAAAGAAACTAAGTGGGTGTGCATCCAACTTGCTTGCTCACGAAGACCTAGGGCACTTGAGGAGGCCCATTGTTGGAATATACAAGCCGAGTTCTATAATGAAAAATTCCCACTAGTATATGAAAGTGACAAAACAAGAGACACTCTATCATGAAGATTATGGTGCTACTTTGAAGCACAAGTGTGGTAAAGGATAGTAATATTGTCCCTTCTCTCTCTTTTCTCTCATTTTTTTGGGCCTTCTTTTTTTTATGGCCTTTCTCTCTTTTTTTTATATTCCTCACTTGGGACAATGCTCTAGAAAATGATGATCATCACACTTCTATTTATTTACAACTCAATGATTACAACTCGATACTAGAACAAAGTATGACTCTATATGAATGCCTCCGGCAGTGTACCGGGATATGCAATGAACCAAGAGTGACATGTATGGAAGAATCATGAACGGTGGATTTGCCACGAATACTATGTCAACTACATGATCATGCAAAGCAATATGACAATGATGAACGTGTCATGATAAACTGAATGGTGGAAAGTTGCAAGGCAATATATCTCGGAATGGCTATGGAAATGCCATAGGTATGGTGGCTGTTTTGAGGAAGATATAAGGAGGTTTATGTGTGAAAGAGCGTATCATATCACGTGGTTTGGATGCACCGGCGAAGTTTGCACCAACTCTCAATGTGAGAAAGGGCAATGCACGGTACCGAAGAGGCTAGCAATGATGGAAAGGTGAGAGTGCGTATAATCCATGGACTCAACATTAGTCATAAAGAACTCACATACTTATTGGAAAAATCTACAAGTCATCAAAAACCAAGCACTACGCGCATGCTCCTAGAGGGATAGATTGGTAGGAAAAGACCATCGCTCGTCCCCGACCGCCACTCATAAGGAGGACAATCAAAAAACACCTCATGTTTCAAATTTGTTACATAATGTTTACCATACGTGCATGCTACGGGACTTGCAAACTTCAACACAAGTATTTCTCAAATTCACAACTACTCAACTAGCACGACTTTGATATCACTACCTCCATGTCTCAAAACAATCATCAAGCATCAAACTTCTCTTAGTATTCAACACACTCATAAGAAAGTTTTTACTAATCTTGAATACCTAGCATATTAGGATTATTTAAGCAAATTACCATGCTAATTAAGACTCTCAAAATAATCTAAGTGAAGCATGAGAGACCAATAGTTTCTACAAAACAAATCCACCACCGTGCTCTAAAACATATAAGTGAAGTACTAGAGCAAAACTATATAACTCAAAAGATATAAGTGAAGCACATAGAGTATTCTAATAATTTCCGAATCATGTGTGTCTCTCTCAAAAGGTGTGTACAGCAAGGATGATTGTGGTAAACTAAAAAGCAAAGACTCAAATCATACAAGACGCTCCAAGCAAAACACATATCATGTGGTGAATAAAAATATAGCTCCAAGTAAAGTTACCGATGGAAGTAG
Source organism: Triticum aestivum (assembly GCF_018294505.1). NCBI lineage: Eukaryota > Viridiplantae > Streptophyta > Magnoliopsida > Poales > Poaceae > Triticum > Triticum aestivum. The sequence goes on from NC_057811.1 coordinate 286,546,739, forward strand.
ACGAAAGAGGGGATGCCTTCCGGGGCATCCCCAAGCTTTGGCTTTTTGGTGTCCTTGGATTATCTTGGGGGTGCCATGGGCATCCCCAAGCTTAGGCTCTTGCCACTCCTTGTTCCATAATCCATCAAATCTTTCACCCAAAACTTGAAAACTTCACAACACAAAACTCAGCAGAAAATCTCGTGAGCTCCGTTAGCGAAAGAAAACAAAAGACCACTTCAAGATACTGTAATGAACACATTCTTTAGTTATATTGGTGTTAAACCTACTGTATTTCAACTTCTCTATGGTTTATAAACTCTTTTACTAGCCATAGATTCATCAAAATAAGCAAACAACACACGAAAAACAGAATCTGTCAAAAACAGAACAGTCTGTAGTAATCTGTAACAAACGCAAACCTCTGGAACTCCAGAAAATCAGCCAAAATAGGAAGACCTAGAAAATTTGTTTATTGATCAGCAGCAAGTGGAATCAATATTTTGTCACGTTCTGGTGTTTTTAACAATTATTTTTGTGAACAGAAAGTTTCTGGAAATTTCTACAAGATCAAATAACTATCATCCAAGAAGATCCTATAGGTTTAACTTGGCACAAACACTAATTAAAACATAAAAACACATCTAACCAGAGGCTAGAACAAATATTTATTCCTAAACAGAAGCAAAAAGCAAAAAACTAAAAATAAAATTGGGTTGCCTCCCAACAAGCGCTATCGTTTAACGCCCCTAGCTAGGCATAAAAGCAAGAATAGATCTAGGTATTGCCATCTTTGGTAGGCAATCCATAAGTGGCTCTCATAATAGATTCATATGGCAATTTTATTTTCTTCGTAGGGAAGTGTTCCATGCCTTTCTTTAATGGAAATTGGAATCTAATATTCCCTTCCATCATATCAATAATTGCACCAATCGTTCTAAGGAAAGGTCTACCAAGAATAATAGGACATGAAGGATTGCAATCTATATCAAGAATGATAAAATCTACGGGCACATAGTTCCTATTTGCAACAACAACATCATTAATTATTCCCATAGGTTTCTTAATAGTGGAATCCGCAAGGTGCAAGTTTAGAGAGCAATCATCAAAATCACGGAAACCTAGCAAATCGCACAAAGTTTTGGGAATAGTGGAAACACTAGCACCCAAATCACATAAAGCGTAGAACTCATGATCCTTAATCTTAATTTTAATAGTAGGTTCCCACTCATCATAAAGTTTTCTAGGGATAGAAACTTCCAACTCAAGTTTTTCTTCATAAGATTGCATCAAAGTATCAACGATATGTTTGGTAAAAGCTTTATTTTGACTATAAGCATGAGGAGAATTTAGCACGGATTGCAACAAGGAAATACAATCTATCAAAGAGCAACTATCATAATTAAATTCCTTGAAATCCAAGATAGTGGGTTTATTAATATCTAGGGTTTTGTTCTCTTCAATCCCACTTTTATCAATTTTAGCATCAAGATCTAAATACTCCGAATTTTTAAAATGCCTTCTAGGTAAAGGTGGATCATATTCAGTCCCATCATTATCAAGATTCATATTGCAAAACAAAGATTTAATAGGGGACACATCAATAACTTTTAGATCTTCATCTTTATTTTCATAGAAATTTGAAGAACACGCTTTCATAAAGCAATCTTTCTTAGCACGCATCCTAGCGGTTCTTTCTTTGCACTCATCAATGGAAATTCTCATGGCTTTGAGAGACTCATTGATATCATGCTTAGGAGGGATAGATCTAAGCTTTAAAGAATCAACATCAAGACAAATTCTATCAATGTTCCCAGCCAATTCATCAACTTTAAGCAATTTCCCTTCAAGCAAAGCATTGAAATTCTTTTGCGAATTCATAAATTGTTTAACACTAGTCTCAAATTCAGAGGGCATCTTATTAAAATTTCCATAAGGATTGTTGTAGGAATTACCATAATTATTAGAGGAATCGCTAGGATAAGGCCTAGGATTAAAGTTTCCTCTATACGCGTTGTTACCAAAATTATTCCTACCAAAATTATTCGTACCATAATAATTTCATAAGTTCGTCCATCTTTCCACTCAAAACATTAATTTCTTCTATCGCATGCACTTTTTTATTAGTAGATCTTTCAGTGTGCCATTGAGAATAATTAACCATAATATTATCTGGGAGTTTAGTAGCTTCTCCAAAAGTGATTTCCATAAAAGTGCCTCCCGCGGCCGAATCTAAAAGATTTCTAGAAGCAAAATTCAATCCGGCATAAATTTTTTGTATAATCATCCACAAATTCAAACCACGAGTAGGGAAATTACGTATCATTAATTTCATCCTCTCCCAAGCTTGTGCAACATGTTCATGATAAAGTTGCTTAAAATTCATAATGTCGTTTCTAAGAGAGATGATCTTAGCGGGAGGAAAATACTTAGAGATAAAAGCATCTTCGCAATTATTCCAAGAATCAATACTATTTTTAGGCAAAGACGAAAACCAAGCTTTAGCACGATCTCTAAGCGAAAAAGGAAATAGCTTCAATTTAGCAATATCATTATCAACATCTTTCTTCTTTTGCATATCACACAAATCAATGAAGCTATTTAGATGAGTAGCGGCATCTTCACTAGGAAGGCCGCGAATTGATCTTTCATGACAAGATTCAACAAAGCGGCATTGATTTCACAAGATTCAGTATCGGTAAGAGGAGCAATCGGAGTGATAAGGAAATCATTATTGTTGGTATTGGTAAAGTCACATAATTTGGTATTATCTTGAGCCATCGTGACAAACAAGCAATCCAACACACGAGCAAACAAAAAGCAAGCAAAAAAGAGGCGAACGAAAAAGAGAGGGCGAATAAAACGGCAAGGGTGAAGTGGGGGAGAGGAAAACGAGAGGCAAATGGCAAATAATGTAATGCGGGAGATAAGGGTTTGTGATGGGTACTTGGTATGTTGACTTTTGCGTAGACCTCCCCGGCAACGGCGCCAGAAATCCTTCTTGCTACCTCTTGAGCACTGCGTTGGTTTTTCCTTGAAGAGGAAATGGTGATGCAGCAAAGTAGCGTAAGTATTTCCCTCAGTTTTTGAGAACCAAGGTATCAATCCAGTAGGAGGCTACGCGCGAGTCCCTCGCACCTACACAAAACAACTAAATCCTCGCAACCAACACGATAAGGGGTTGTCAATCCCTACACGGTCACTTACAAGAGTGAGATCTGATAGATATGATAGGATAATATTTTTGGTATTTTTATGATAAAGATGCAAAGTAAAATAAAAGCAAAGTAAAAAGCAACGTAAATAACTAAGTGTTGAAAGATTAATATGATGAAGATAGACCCGAGGGCCATAGGTTTCACTAGTGGCTTCTCTCAAGAGCATAAGTATTTTACGGTGGGTGAACAAATTACTGTTGAGCAATTGACAGAATTGAGCATAGTTATGAGAATATCTAGGTATGATCATCTATATAGGCATCACGTCCGAGACAAGTAGACCGACTCCTGCCTGCATCTACTACTATTACTTCACACATCGACCGCTATCCAGCATGCATCTAGAGTATTAAGTTCATAAGAATAGAGTAACGCCTTAAGCAAGATGACATGATGTAGAGGGATAAATTCATGCAATATGATAAAAAAAACCATCTTGTTATCCTCGATGGCAACAATACTATACGTGCCTTGCTGCCCCTACTGTCACTGGGAAAGGACACCGCAAGATTGAACCCAAAGCTAAGCACTTCTCCCATTGCAAGAAAGATCAATCTAGTAGGCCAAACCAAACTGATAATTCGAAGAGACTTGCAAAGATAACCAATCATACATAAAAGAATTCAGAAGATTCAAATATTGTTCATAGATAAACTTGATCATAAACCCACAATTCATGGGTCTCAACAAACACACCCCAAAAAGAAGATTACATCGAATAGATCTCCACGAGAGAGGGGGAGAACATTGTATTGAGATCCAAAAAGAGAGAGGAAGCCATCTAGCTAATAACTATAGACCCGAAGGTCTGAGGTAAACTACTCACACTTCATCGAAGGGGCTATGGTGTTGATGTAGAAGCCCTCCGTGATCGATGCCCCCTCCGGCGGAGCTCCGGAACAGGCCCCAAGATGGGATCTCGTGGGTACAGAAGGTTGCGGCGGTGGAATTAGGTTTTTGGCTCCGTATCTGATCGTTTGGGGGTACGTAGGTATATATAGGAGGAAGGAGTACGTCGGTGGAGCAATAGGGGGCCCACGAGGGTGGAGGGCGCGCCTTGGGGGGGGGGGGTAGGCGCGCCCCCTACCTCGTGGCTTCCTCTTTAATTTTTGACGTAGGGTCCAAGTCTCCTGGATCATGTTCATTCCAAAAATCACGTTCCCGAAGGTTTCATTCCGTTTGGACTCCGTTTGATATTCTTTTTCTACGAAACTCTGAAATAGGCAAAAAACAGCAATTCTGGGCTGGGCCTCCGGTTAATAGGTTAGTCCCAAAAATAATATAAAAGTGAATAATAAAGCCCAATAATGTCCAAAACAGAAGATAATATAGCATGGAGCAATCAAAAATTATAGATACGTTGGAGACGTATCACCCAGCTTGGCCAAAATCTGAAAGTCAAATTTGATGCATATTTATGGCTTTTAAATGATGATTACGGAAGGCAGCGCTTGTATACTGAATACAAATGCTGATGATATGTTTATTTTGACTCCGTTGTGACCGTTTATCAGTTGAAAGTGGCGCATCGTTGGCTTCTACCCCTTTGTAGATACTACACAAGGTGTTTCCGCAATAACAAGACAACCCTTAGCCGACGTCTCGGTGCCCAGAGGTGGTTGTGTTAGCGGAAATGTGGGCAATCAGATATGCGGGCTTTAGAACTTTCACTTAGTCATAGGAGCTTAAAGTTGGGAGGCCAGCTACTAGCCCCTGGTTAGTGTTCGGCGACAACCGAGGTCAAGCCGTAAACACTTCGGCCTATGTTACGAACGGCCCGTCATTTAACACAGGTGACCTCTATCGATCTTATAGTTTAATACAGTCATCGGATCGCTGACTAGTTTACGCTTATTGTGACAGTCAGTTTTCGGCTTTCTCCACTGAGGCGCTTAACCATGCGAGCTAGAAGCACAATCATAGTGGTTCTCCCTTTGCACACCTAGCCGAACAAAGCGGAACGTAGGAGGCAAGCATAGAGCCGGGAAATCCAACTATTGACCGAAGACACAATTCGAAATCGATGCATATAAAGCAATGCCCGATAACGCTTTGCCGAGGACTCTATGGGGTACCTCAGTTTTGGTGGGTTCAGCTGTAATCTCAGCCCCCATGAATATTGCCAATGCTTTAAAGGCGTCTGGCGTTGCACTGCTCGGGAACTAGTCCCGATGTGGCGTGTGTTTTGTCAACACCGAGGTGTAGTTCGGTAGGAAAGATGCCGAGTTGTGGGTTGAAAAAGATCTCCCGAGCTGAATCATTATGCGGGGTACCTCGGTCATGAGGATGTCTCGCTTCCTGAAAGGAAAACATACAAATAGCTAAAAAGTGCCATAAGCTCGAAAAGTCGAAAACTTATGTAAAAGCTTGACGTCCGAACTAAATCAATTGTTTAGTGCCAATCCGAAAATTGGTCTTAAATTTTTTTGTGCTTCTGTCGTGCTTTAACATGACACATCCAATTTCTAAACTTCAAGTAGGTCAGCCTTTGGCTTCAACCTCCTTATCCCGAAGGCGGTGTGCTTCTCCGAGGCCAGTTTAGCGAACTACTTGAGCGGCTTTAGAGAGAAACCAGGCTATCCGACTATTGACCACACACTTGAGTCGATAAAGGAGTGATAGAAAAAGATTTTGCAACGACTAAGAAGAAAACAATTATTATAGAACGACTCATATAAATTTAAGAGGCCCCAGTTAACTTGGGTAAGAGAAGTGTTTTTAACAATTAAGATTTTTAACAAACTAAGTTCTTTGTTTAACACAAATATAATGTTTGCTCGAACCGAACAAAAATTAAACATTAAAAAATGTGAGCATGAAAACGACTTAGCTGGTTAATGTGTTCGGTGTGGATGACGCGGTCTGGGCTTGTGGCGGGACGAAGACATAGTCCTCGTCCAGGCCGAGGTCCCAGCCCCAAGCCCGAGGTGAACGGGCGAAGAGTTCGGCTTGACGAAGTGGCAAGATAGCACGGCCAATGTGACGAGGCGAAACTCCCAGTCCGGCCGAGGCGACGGAGCAGTCCGACAATGTGACACCGAAATCCCTGGAGTGGGTTAATGAAGCGATGGCGAAGCACCCGGTCCAGCTGAGTTGACGCGGAAGGTCGGCAGGGTGACATCAACGTGCCTGAACGAGTAATTTTATGAAGCGAAGGTCAAGCCCCCGGTCTAGCCGAGGTGACGGAGCAGGTCGGTAAGGTGACGATGGAGCCACCACGTCAGTATGTCGGCATGCCAAGGTGACAACACTATCCGACCCGAATCACCTGCGCACAGAAGATAGTGCAGATCGGAGATAATAATAATAATAGATTAAAAAATCATTGCATACTTAATAATTTATGCAAAAGTGAAAAATAAATATGGCCCGTGCGCCGAACACCCGACGAGGTAGAGCTCTCTTGGCGGCTGTCGGCCGCGTAAGATAGCTTGTTGCATCAATCTAATCTTGATGGACGTGCAACAATTAGTAGTGCTAATTGCATCAGGGAAGCACATGAAAGAGAGACCATTAATGAAAAGTGTAGACGGCCTCCAAACTTAATGAAATAATAGGGAAAAAAGAAAGATCAAATCTCCCTGTGACTGGGCTGAGCCGAACTATCATCGGTCTCACATGCATGTTGTGTACGGTACTGTGTCATCTCCACGGCTGAGCCGAACTATCGCCGCACTCACATGCATGTTGTGGCGCAGTCGAAGCTGACTACCTACACACATAAAATAGTGCAAGCCAATAATAATAGTAGTAATAATAATGTAATTAGAAAAAACTCTTCTACTTAGTTAATTTAAGTGAAGTAAATAATTAAACTAAAAAAAGAGGGGCCTAGGCGCCGAGGTGCGGTGACCAGGCTATGCAGTGCGGATTCGCCTGATAGGCCGAGCTGTGGATGCGGCGCCGGCCGGACTGGAGATGAAACCGGCTAGATCGGAACCGTCGAGACCGCCATGTCGGTCGCCGGGCAGCTGACCGGAATATAAGTCGGTTGTTGGAAATCTGATGTTCCTGTTTTGGGTAGCACGACATATAACTCCATGAGGTGAAAAATGTGCAGACTAACAGACTAGTAGCATAGCGACCGGGTGCACGTGGGTGCCACCTTGGTCTTTGATCCAGCAAACTGTCTGGGGTGAGCCGCCGCGATGAGGGCAGCAAGGATCCACGCCGTGTAACTTTGCCGGCCATTGGAGTTCGGAGCCGTAGATGCATTCCGCCTGGGCTTACGTGCATGTATCGTCGACTGCCGCTGATTTCTCCATAATTAGATCGGATTGTCTTTGTCATCGTCTAACACTGCACACAGACTCTTTCATCCAAATTACTCTCGATTCAATCTAGCAAAAATCTGTGCACATGAAAGAGTGCAAACCAGTAATAATAAGTGAAGAAAGAAATTTATTCGAAGCGAATAATTTGATAAATATAGCCTGAACGCAGAGGTCGGTTTGATGGCACGACGGTGTGGCCGCGGATATTGATGCATGTCAGAGTTCGGCGAGCGACAGTGACCAGGCATTTGTGCTGGCGTTGTGACAAAGTTCAAGTACATAAGGCACAATATTTGGCGACCTGTGGACAGGAATATAGGCTCCAAATTCCGAACAGTTAGCACACTTTGATAGAATAAACAACCAGACGTAAAGATGTGGAGTATAAGGAGACTAGTAGTAATTCGTGCATGGAAAGCAAATTATACTACCACTGGTTAGAGGCGTGCACGACCTTTTTAGCTAAACAATAAAGAAAAGGAAGGGTCAAATCTCCCTGTGACTTGCAGCTTGATCGGCATGTGTCCAATCGGGACTCCTACGCTGGAGCGTCCCTTGATGGCACACGTGAGTCGTAACCGCAACAAAACTCTGGTCTGACGTATTGCCAGGCGCAGGGTACAGCCGACCGCAGCTAATTTTTTTATCCCGATCCGCCTGTGACCTAAGTAGCACGGAGCGAGCGGCAATGATTTGGAAAAAAGAAGATAATTCACATAGAACAGATCTAAGTCAAAAGATATCACCTGATCGTTGAATTCGATTCCCATCAAACCGCGACAAACACCTAGGAGGCTCCCAATGAAAGCACCAATGTCGGTTCTATATCCGGCGTATCTCGTAGTAGGGGTCCTAAGCTAGGCGTCTTGGAGCGATGGTAACATGGACATAGGTTTTACCCAGGTTCGGGCCCTTTTGATGGAGGTAAAACCCTACGTCCTGCTTTGATTGTATTCATATGGGGAGATAGTACAGGGTACATGTTTCTACTACGAAATTGTTCTAATGAATATAAGTTGATCTATTGACTAGCCTGGCCTCGGTTTATATATGCACCGCAGGCCTAGGGTTTAGAGGAGTCCTCGTCTTGGGCGCCAAGTCTTGTGGAATCCTCCTTATATGCGGCATGGGCTGGACGAAGTGGCCCATAAGTAAACCGCCATGGGGGTCCTCGGCCCGATCCAGCTGGTTGGGAGACGACGTGGTGAGTACCCCCTAGTCCAGGACACCGTCACCCGCACTATAGCTAATGCTTTTAGCAGGAGCGCTGGGCCATGGCCCGCGCTGCTGCTAAGCCGGCCTTGTCCCCCCGCCCCGCCCGTTCCTCACTCTCCCTGTCTCACTGTGTCATCGTCTCGGCCGTCCTCCTCCTACCATCTCCGTTGTCGCCGCATTGCTGCCGCCGTCGCCGCCATCCCCCAGCCTCGGTAAGCCTCCTCCTCCTCCTCATCCCTCCTCTAGCCACCCTCCTCCCTTCCTTCCATTCCTCCCTCCTCTAGTCGCCTCTCCTCCTCCCTCATCCCTTCCCTTGCTCCTTCCTCCTCTAGCCGCCCCTTCTCCTGCATGAACAGCCCCTCCTCCCCCTCCTCCATCCACACAACCCATCGTCCCTCCCCTCCTCCATCCACACAACCCCTCCTCCCTCCCCTCCTCCATGCATAGCTCCTCCTACACTTTGATTTAGTTAATAATTTTTAGGGTTTAGAGTGATTTAGCAAAAAAATAGACATAGTTAATAGTTTTAGTTGATATGTAACACTTTGATTTAGTATGCTTCTAGGGTTTAGTTGATAGCTTATAGTGTTTAGAGTGAATTAGTAAAAATTCAAACGTAGTTCATAGATTTAGTTGATATGTAACACTTTCATTTAGTATGCTTCTAAGGTTTTTTTGTAATGCTTGGATAGGTAGATGGATAGAGAGATGGATAAAACTAGGTTTTTTTCTAGTAATGCTTTGGATAGATAGATGGACAGCTGTTACGGTTAGTAATACAAATTTTTAGTAAAAAAAACTAGTTTTATTTTGTTAGTAAATGTAGGTCTTTTGAATCAGCATAATAATGTTTAGTTGATAGCTTATAGGGTTTCACTAAGTCCTAAAATCAGGATAATAATGTTTTTGTTTATATTTTGTTTTTGCAGAAATCAAGGAGCCCCTGCATCATCCCCGTCGCCGACCCCCTCCGACCTCGAGGTGAGACCAGCCAAATCCCCATGTCGATGATGATGTAGATGTTTGATAGATGTAGTAGAGTAGTAGATGAGTAGCCGTGACAATGTGATGAAGCTTAATGTTTTTTCAATACAATAGAATGTAGATTATTTGCATGGAATGGAAAATTTACAATGTAGGTCTTTCAAATATGATGGAGATTTAGACATGTGATATGTACTGTTGTGTACTACCGGTGCTTGCCCAAGTGGCCTATGTTTGCAGGGAACACCTCTGAGTGGCCTATGTTTTGCCGGAGTGTTGATTAATTTCTATTTCGTAAAATTTCAGGCGCTCGATATGTCCTTTTTAGCAAAGGTCATGCCGGATTTTTCCGTGAATCTTGGCATGACTTGTGCTAGAATATGTAGGAAATATCGAGTGTCCCGGATTTTCTAGAAAGATAATTAAACATCATTTCGGGTTGAATTTAAGTCTGTCAGGGCTCCATACATGACAGTCAAAAAATTAGTGAGGGAGAGTCTCCACCATATATGAGAGAAGAAGAATCCCGACTGTTGTCGTGAGGGAAGCTTCTTCTTCATTTGAAGGTGCTAGACATTTGATGTAATGCACTTTCAAATGAAAGTAGGAGGTTCCATCAGCAATGGTCACAAATGTAAGAGAGGAAGAACCCCGACTGTTGCCGTGGGCGTCGCTTCTCAATCGTTCCCGTGTGCTAGACATTTTGGTGTAATGCACTCGGGGATGAAGGGAGGAGCGACCATCACCAACTGTCGAATATATACACCACGTGAGCTGAGAGTTTTCAAGAAAGACTCGACAGACCGATAGTCAATCGGTGATGAATAATAATGATCTAATTTAGTTTTTGTAGTACATATATTGAATTTTAGAAGTTTAATATTTGAATTATGAACATAGGAAATGTCTGACGACGACGATACGATCCTGGAGTGCGACTACTGCAGCGACGACTGGGGTCTGTGCGATAGGCCTCACCTGGTAGACGGTCTGCGCTTCAGTATTAAGCTCGAGGAGACCTTTGATGTTGAAACGGTACGCAACAACGACAAGTCTTTTTCGTAATTAAGCATGACTACTGCTTCTTCAACGTGTAATTTTCATCTTTTACAATTTGACTAGTGCATCCCCTGCCATGCAATACGTTATGTGTTGGAGAAGCTAGATTTCAAAGATCATGAGAATATGTAGACAAAGAGAGTTCACCTCAGGACCCATCATGGTTATGCTTTTTCTGTAAAGCTATACAATGTGGTGACCTACTCACATTTTGGTTGCTCGAATTGGGAAGTACTGTGCAAGGCGTATGGTTTTCAGGAGGGTATGCATATAACCTTCGATCTTGGTGATCCTAAAGATGATATTGACGAAGATCATATCGACATTAGGGTCGGTGTTGATACTGTTGGGAACGTAGCATGCAATTTGAAAAAAATTCCTACGATCACGCAAGATCTATCTAGGAGATGCATAGCAACGAGATGGGAAGAGTGTGTCCACGTACCCTCGTAGACCGAAAGCGGAAGCGTTAGATTAACGCGGTTGATGTAGTCGAACGTCTTCACGATCCAACCGATCCAAGTACCGAACGTACGGCACCTCCGTGTTCAGCACACGTTCAGCTCGATGACGTCCCTCGAGCTTTTGATCCAGTAGAGGGTCGAGGGAGAGTTCCGTCAGCACGACGGCGTGGCGATGGTGTTGGTGATGTGATCCGCGTAGGGCTTCGCCTAAGCACTACGACGCTATGACCGGAGGAGTACACTATGGAGGGGGGCACCGCACACGGCTAAGAGAAATCTTGGAGTGTCTTTGGGGTGCCCCTGCCCACATATATAAAGGAGGGGGGAGAGAGGCCGGTGGCCAGGAGGGGCGCGCCATGGGGGGAGTCCTACTTGGACTCCTAGTCAAAGTAGGATTCGCCCCCCCTTTTCCTTTCTTCCACCGGAGGGAATAGGAAGGAGAGGGAGAGAGAAAGGGAAGGGGGGCGCCACCCCTCCTCCTTGTCATGTTCGGACTCCCAAGGAGGGGGCGCACGGCCACTTCCCGTGGCTTCCCTCTCTCTCCCTTAGGCCCATGTTGGCGCAACACTTCCCTGGGGGGTTCCTGTAACCCCTCGGTACTCCGATAAAATACCCGAATCACTGGGAACCATTCCGATGTCCGAATACAACCTTCAAATATATGAATCTTTACCTCTCGACCATTTCAAGACTTCTCGTCAGGTCCGTGATCTTATCCGGGACTCCGAACAAACTTTGGTCACCAAAACACATAACTCATAATACAAATCGTCATCGAACGTTAAGCATACAGACCTTACGGGTTCGAGAACTATGTAGACATGACCGAGACACATCTCCGGTCAATAACCAATAGCGGAACCTAGATGCTCATATTGGCTTTGCAGTGGGGGAGGGGTGGGGGGCTTACAGAGAGGGGAGAGACGGTGGCGGGGAGGTGCTCGGCAACGGAGGTAGGGGCGGCGAGGGCGGGCTCAGGATCGGGAGGCGGCGGTCCTGGGCAGGCTCAGGCGGCGGCGGTGAGGTCGAGGGTGGCGACGGTGAGGTCGAGAGCGGCGGCGGGCGGCGGCGGTGAGGGCAGGCTCGGGCTCGGGCGGCGGCGACAGAGGAGTTTGGGGAACAGGGGGGAAAGGAGGACTTAGCAAAATTTTGAGCCCGCGTGTGGTTAAGTCGAACTAGCAGTAGCACTCTTAAGGAAATGCGCTATAGCTAAGTTAGCTATAGCGCGTTTTAGGAAAAAAAAAGCTACTGCTATAGGAAGCAGTTATTTCTTTTGTTTATCCTTACATTTTCTTTTTTTCATTCTTTGTTTCCTACTTCTTTCATTTTCATTTACTTTTCTATTTTTTCATTTTTCTTTTCTTTCTTAGCAGTAGCGCTCTACGCAGGAAACGCGCTGCAACAACGACCATAGTGGTAGTGCGCTTCGTGCGGAACCGCTACTACTTTTCCTAGCCTACCGCCAACACGGTGGGATTTATAGTGGTAGTGCTTTTTGTTGCACACGTGCTACTGCTATAGTTGTAGCTATAGCGCGCTTTCCTGGAACGCGCTACTACAAAGTAGCAGTAGCGTCCTGTTTTAACTAGCGCTACTGCTATACCTCTGTGTATAGGCTTTTCCCTAGTAGTGATGTTACTTGCCCGAGATTCGATCGTCGGTATCATCATCCTAGTTCAATCTCGTTACCAGCAAGACTCTTTACTCATTCCGTAATGCATCATCCCGTAACTAACTCATTAGTCACATTGCTTGCAAGGTTTATAGTGATGTGCATTACCGAGAGGGCCCAGAGATACCTCTCCGATACACGGAGTGACAAATCCTAATCTCGATCCATGCCAACTCAACAAACACCTTCGGATACACATGTAGAGCATCTTTATAATCACCCAGTTATGTTGTGACATTTGATAGCACACAAAGTTTTCCTCCGGTATTCGGGAGTTGCATAGTCTCATAGTCAGAGGAATATGTATAAGTCATGAATAAAGCAATAGCAATAAAACTAAACGATCATAATGCTAAGCTAACGGATAGGTCTTGTCCAGCACATCAATCTCTAATGATGTGATCCCGTTCATCAAATGACAACACATGTCTATGGTCAGGAAACTTAACCATCTTTGATTAACGAGCTAGTTAAGTAGAGGCATACTAGGGACACTCTGTTTATCTATGTATTCACACCTGTACTAAGTTTCCGGTTAATACAATTCTAGCATGAATAATAAACATTTATCATGATATAAGGAAATATAAATAACAACTTTATTATTGCCTCTAGGGCATATTTCCTTCAGTCTCCCACTTGCACTAGAGTCAATAATCTAGATTACATAGTCCTTTTCAGGTATTTTTGGATGTTCTCGACCGCTGTCCAGTGATCACTCCTGGATTACTTTGGTACCTCCCTGCTAAACTTATAGCAAGGCACACATCAGGTCTAGTACATAGCATTGCATACATGACAGAACCTATGGCTGAGGCATAGGGAATGACCTTCATTTTCTCTCTATCTTCTGCAGTAGCCGGGCATTGAGTCTGACTCAACTTCACACCTTGTAACACAGGCAAGAACCCTTTCTTTGACTGATCGATTTTGAACTTCTTCAAAACTTTATCAATGTATGTGCTTTGTGAAAGTCCAATTAAGCGTCTTGATCTATCTCTATAGATCTTGCTGCCTAATATATAAGCAGCTTCACCGAGGTCTTTCATTGAAAAATTCTTATTCAAGTATCCTTTTATGCTCTCCAGAAATTATGTATTATTTCCAATCAACAATATGTCATCCACATATAATATTAGAAATGCTACAGAGCTCCCACTCACTTTATTGTAAATACAGGCTTCTCCAAAAGTCTATATAAAACCATATGCTTTGATCACACTATCAAAGTGTATATTATTCCAACTCCGAGAGGCTTGCACCAGTCCATAAATGGATCGCTGGAGCTTGCACACTTTGTTAGCACCTTTAGGATCAACAAAACCTTCTGGTTGCATCATATACAACTCTTCTTTAAGATATCCATTAAGGAATGCAGTTTTGACATCCATTTGCCAAATTTCATAATCATAAAATGCGGCGATTGCTAACATGATTCAGACAGACTTAAGCATCTCTACGGGTGAGTAGGTCCCATCACAGTCAACTCCTTGAACTTGTCAAAAACCTTTCGCAACAAGTCGAGCTTTGTAGACAATAACATTACCGGCAGCGTCAGTCTTCTTCTTGAAGATCCATTTATTCTCTATGGCTTGCCGATCATCGGGCAAGTCAACCAAAGTCCATACTTTGTTCTCGTACATGGATCCCATCTCAAATTTCATGGCCTCAAGCCATTTCACGGAATCTGGGCTCATCATCGCTTCCTCATAGTTCATAGGTTCGTCATGGTCAAGTAACATGACCTCCAGAACAGGATTACCATACCACTCTGGTGCGGACCGTACTCTGGTTGACCTACGAGGTTTGGTAGTAACTTGATCTGAAGTTTCATGATCATCATCATTAGCTTCCTCACTAATTGGTGTAGGAATCACTGGAACTGATTTCTGTGATGAACTACTTTCCAACGGAGAAGGTACAATTACCTCATCAAGTTCTACTTTCCTCCCACTCACTTCTTTCGAGGGAAACTCCTTCTCTAGAAAGGATCCATTCTTAGCAACAAATATCTTGCCTTTGGATCTGTGATAGAAGGTGTACCCAACAGTCTCCTTTGGATATCCTATGAAGACACATTTCTCCGATTTGGGTTCGAGCTTATCAGGTTGAACCTTTTTCACATAAGCATCGCAGCCCCTAAGAAACAACATCTTAGGCTTCTTGCTAAACCACAGTTCATATGGTGTCGTCTCAACGGATTAAGATGGTGCCCTATTTAACGTGAATGCATCCATCTCTACAGCATAACCCGAAAATGATAGCGGTAAGTCGGTAAGAGACATCATAGATCGCACCATATCTAATAAAGTATGGTTATGACGTTCGGACACACCATTACGTTGTGGTGTTCCACGTGGCGTGAGTTGCGAAACTATTCCACATTGTTTCAAATGAAGACCAAACTCATAACTCAAATATTCACCTCCATGATCAGATCGTAGAAACTTTATTTTCTTGTTACGATGATTTTCCACTTCACTCTGAAATTCTTTGAACTTTTCAAATGTTTCAGACTTATGTTTCATTAAGTAGATATACCCATATCTACTCAAATCATCTGTGAAGTTTAGAAAATAACGATACCCACCGCGATCCTCAACACTCATCGGACCACATACATCAGTATGTATTATTTCCAATAAGTCAGTTGCTCGCTGCATTGTTCCGGAGAACGGAGTCTTAGTCATCTTGCCCATGAGGCTTGGTTCGCAAGCATCAAGTGATTCATAATCAAGTGATTCCAAAAGCCCATCAGCATGGAGTTTCTTCATGCGCTTTATACCAATATGACCTAAACGACAGTGCCACAAATAAGTTGCACTATCATTATTAACTCTGCATCTTTTGGCTTCAATATTATGAATATGTGTATCACTACAATCGAGATTCAATAAAAATAGACCACTCATCAAGGGTGCATGACCATAAAAGATATTACTCATATAAATAGAACAACCATTATTCTCTGATTTAAATGAATAACCATCTCGCAACAAACAAGATCCAGATATAATGTTCATGCTCAACGCTGGCACCAAATAACAATTATTCAGGTCTAAAACTAATCCCGACGGTAGATGTAGAGGTAGCATGACGATGGCGATCACATCAACCTTGGAACCATTTCCCACGCACATCGTCACCTCGCCCTTAGCCAATTTTTAATCCGTAGCCCCTGTTTCGAGTTGCAAATATGAGCAATAGAACCACTATCAAGTACCCAGGCGCTACGACGAGCATTAGTAAGATACACATCAATAACATGTATATCAAATATACCTTTCACTTTGCCATCCTTCTTATCTGCCAAATACTTGGGGCAGTTCCTCTTCTAGTGACCAGTCCCTTTGCAGTAGAAGCACTCAATCTCAGGCTTAGGTCCAGACTTGGGCTTCTTCCCTTGAGCAGCAACTTGCTTACTGTTCTTCTTGAAGTTCCCCTTCTTCCCTTTGCCCTTTTTCTTGAAACTAGTGGTCTTGTTAACCATCAACACTTGATGCTCCTTCTTGATTTCTACCTCCACAACCTTTAGCATCGCGAAGAGCTCGGGAATTGTCTTTTCCATCCCTTGCATATTATAGTTCATCACAAAGCCTTTATAGCTTGGTGGCAGTGATTGAAGAACTCTGTCAATGACACTATCATCAGGAAGATTAACTCCCAGATGAGTCAAGTGGTTGTGGTACCTAGACATTCTGAGTATGTGTTCACTGACAAAACTATTCTCCTCCATTTTACAGCTATAGAACTTGTTGGAGACTTCATATCTCTCAACTCGAGCATTTGCTTGAAATTTTAACTTCAACTCCTGGAACATCTCATATGCTCCATGAAATTCAAAACGTCTTTGAAGTCCCGATTCTAAGCCGTAAAGCATGGCATACTGAACTATCGAGTAGTCATCATCTTTGCTTTGCCAGACATTCATAACGTCTGGAGTTGCTCCTACAGCGGGTCTTGCACCTAGTGGTGCTTCCAGGATGTAATTCTTCTGTGCAGCAATGAGGATAATCCTCAAGTTACAGACCGAGTCCATGTAGTTGCTAACATCATCTTTCAACTTAGCTTTCTCTACGAACACATTAAAATTCAAGGGAACCACTACAACAACAAAAAACCCTATGGCAACACATATGTACCAATGATACCAAAACATTCGTTGTTTGTTCAACCTCCCACCTCCCGCACTTACAGCTAACCTCCCAAGACCCACCTATGCATCAAAATATCACGGGCCAAACTGTAGAAAAAATGTAAATTTTCTATCCACCATCTCCCTCTCGCCTGATTCCCCTCTCTCTCTCACCCAACCTCCATGACCACGACGCTGTCGCCGCCACCTCCATTTTTTTGACGACCGCCTACTGGCGCCACCACCAGCCGATCCCAACGTGAGCCCCCAGCCTCCACGATGGCCGCTCAAGTCACGATGACTGCGCTGAGTAGCCGCTGCCGCCGCCCAACTGCCGTGACCAGATCTGGGCCCAAGCCCACGCGAGAGCAGGAGCTCCTGCACCACCGGCCACCATCTCCACCTCTCCGCTGCAAGCAGGCACCACCGCCGGAGCCCCAGAGGAGCCACCCTGACACCACAGGCCCACAGCCGCCATGAACCCCACCGCCGAGACCACCACCCGCCACCACCAGGTCCCCCAACTCGTCAGCGCGAGACTTGACTCCGGGAGAAACGGATCCCGCTGCCGTCGGCTCTGCGTGGGATTTGTCCTTCGGAGGCTGCTGGCGATGGTGAGAGGGAGGAGGAGATGGAGCCGGCAATATCGTAGCACCGGTAATAACAAGCATCACATGCACAATTCCTCTGAATCCTTGTATGATACGGTATAATGGAAGATAGTTGTTCCAAGATTGCTACACTTGCTCTTTAACTGTTTATTCTTTAAGAGCACGTTGTAGAAAAAATATTGATCTGCACATAGGTTTGGTTGTAGCACATGTACACCTTCAGTTCAAACCAACAACAATGATAATGAAGTGTACCCTGTTAACTAATTTGGAGCACACATAGATGAATCGTGGTGCACAACATTGCATGGTGTCGAAGTATGGATTGTAGCATAGTACCATAACTTCCTGTTATATATACACGTAATTTATTCATAACCCTAGTGCCACGGGTGGCCGGTGCACTTCTCTCGCCTATGGTTTGTACGCCTACTACCTTGAGTCTACACACGCACTGCTGCACGCTCAGGCCTGACGGTGCTGTGCCTCCCCCGCTTCCTTGTGTCGACGTTAATCTGGACTATAGGTGGATCTGAAACAAATTGCTTTATAAGCGCGTTGTTGATGCTTTCCCCTCGTATTTTCAAGATAAGACATGCATTGAACCTATGATGAACTCTGTTGACATCAACATCTTTGTTCTGGAGGATATGGAGGAGGTCCAGGCAGCCTCGACATTGGCTTCTGGTTGTCATACCATGAAATCACAAAGCCCTGCAAATCACTCACGTGCTGGAGTTGTACTATTCCATGGCAGAGGTGAGTAGCACAACTTTCCGGACCACCGATAAGAAGCTTGTGTCCCTATATCTAATTATATTTTCCACCTGTATATCATCATGTGTTTTTTTCATGCATTTTTTATGCCTACTAGATGTCAGCTAACAGTTTGTCAGTCTCTAAACACTTGCAGCACCGTGATTTTTTTGGTATGAAATTGTCCTGCGGGTCTTATTTCAAACGGTTGACAATAGGCGCACAAATAAATAAGATCATGTCAAGATCTAAGCTTGCCTTGGCTAATTTGTAGGGTATTAACTTGCTTTGATGGGTGCAGCTTCAGGTTGGATGGATATTGATGACCCACAAGTATAGGGGATCTATCGTAGTCCTTTGGATAAGTAAGAGTGTCGAACCCAACGAGGAGCAGAAGGAAATGACAAGCGGTTTTTAGTAAGGTATTCTCTGCAAGCACTGAAATTATCGGTAACAGATAGTTTTGTGATAAGGTAATTTGTAGCGGGTGACAAGTAATGAAAGTAAATAAGGTGACGCAAGATGGCCCAATCCTTTTTGTATCAAAGGACAAGCCTGGACAAACTCTTATCTGAAGGAAAGAGTTCCCGAGGACACATGGGAATTATCGTCAAGCTAGTTTTCATCATGCTCATATGATTCACGTTCGTTACTTTGATAATCTGATATGTGGGTGGACCGGTGCTTGGGTGCTGCCCTTCCTTGGAAAAGCATCCCACTTATGATTAAGCCTTATTGCAAGCATTCGCAACTACAAAAGAAGTATTAAGGTAAACCTAACCATAGCATGAAACATATGGATCCAAATCAGCCCCTTACGAAGCAACGCATAAACTAGGGTTTAAGCTTCTGTCACTCTAGCAACCCATCATCTACTTATTACTTCCAAATGCCTTCCTCTAGGACCAAACAATGGTGAAGTGTCATGTAGTCGACGTTCACATAACACCACTAGAGGAAAGACAACATACATCTCATCAAAATATCGAACGAATACCAAATTCACATGACTACTTATAGCAAGACTTCTCCCATGTCCTCAGGAACAAACGTAACTACTCACAAATCATATTCATGTTCATAATCAGAGGGGTATTAATATGCATAAAGGATCTGAACATATGATCTTCCACCAAATAAACCAACTAGCATCAACTACAAGGAGTAATCAACACTACTAGCAACCCACAGGAACCAATCTGAGGTTTTGAGACAAAGATTGGATACAAGAGATGAACTAGGGTTTGAGAGGAGATGGTGCTGGTGAAGATGTTGATGGAGATTGACCCCCTCCCGCTAAGAGGATCGATGGTGATGACGATGGTGACGATTTCCCCCTCCCGGAGGGATGTTTCCCCGGCAGAACAGCTCCGCCGGAGCCCTAGATTGGTTCCGCCTCGGGGCGGTGGTGTTTCATCCCGAAAGCTTCCTTCTTCTTTTTTCTAGGACAAAATACTTCATATAGCAGAAGATGGGCACCGGAGGCCTGCCGGGGGGCCCACGAGACAGGGGGGCGCGCCCAGGGGGTAGGGCGCGCCCCCACCCTTGTGGACAGGGTGTGGGGCCCCTCTGGTTGATTCTTTCTCCAGTATTTTTTATATATTCCAAAACGTGCCTTCGTGAAGTTTCAGGACTTTTGGAGGTGTGGAGAATAGGTCTCTAATATTTGCTCCTTTTCCAGCCCAGAATTCCAGCTGCCGGCATTCTCCCTCTTCATGTAAACCTTGTAAAATAAGAGAGAATAGGCATAAGTATTGTGACATAATGTGTAATAACAACCCATAATGCAATAAATATCGATATAAAAGCATGATGTAGAATGGACGTATCAACTCCCCCAAGCTTAGACCTCGCTTGTCCTCAAGCGGAAGCCGATAACGAAAAATATGTCCACATGTTTAGAGATAGAAGCGTCGATAAAATAAAATACGGACATGAGGGCATCATGATCATTCTTGTAACAACAACATATATATATATATTCATATGATTTCTTATGCTAAAGTAACAATCTATTCACAATGTAAAGTATGAATCAAAAACTTCACTGAAAACTAACAAACTATAATCTCAGTCATTGAAGCAATTGCTATTTATCGTAACATTGGAAAGAGTCAATATAAGAGCTTTTCAGCAAGTCCACATACTCAACTATCATTTAGTCTTTCACAATTGCTAACACTCACGCAATACTTATGGGTGTGGAGTTTTAATCGGACACAGAGAAAGATAGGGGCTTATAATGTTGCCTCCCAACCTTTTACCTCAAGGGTAATGTCAACAATAATAGTTCATGATAACTCACATCCAATTGTGTATATATATCAGGATCTTTCCAACACAATGTGCTTGCCAAAGGATAAAATGTAAAAAGGAAAGGTGAAGATCACCATGACTCTTGTATAGGGTATAAGACAAGAATAAAAGATGGGCCCTTCGCAGAGGGAAGCAGAGGTTGTCATATGCTTTTATGGTTGGATGCACAAAATTTTAATGCGAAAGAACGTCACTTTATATTGCCACTTGTGATATGGACCTTTATTATGCAGTCCGTCGCTTTTATTTCTTCCACATCACAAGATCGTATAAAGCTTATTTTCTCCACACTAATAAATCATACATATTTAGAGAGCAATTTTTATTGCATGCAACAATGACAACTT
This sequence comes from Triticum aestivum, assembly GCF_018294505.1. Taxonomy (NCBI): domain Eukaryota; kingdom Viridiplantae; phylum Streptophyta; class Magnoliopsida; order Poales; family Poaceae; genus Triticum; species Triticum aestivum. The sequence goes on from NC_057811.1 coordinate 286,567,769, forward strand.
ACTTGAAGGATCTTACTCAATCAGTAGGTAGATATGGTGGACACTCATGGCAAAACCGGGTTTAAGGATATTTGGAAGCACAAGTAGTATCTCTACTTGGTGCAAAGAATTTGGCTAGCATGAGGGGGAAAGGCAAGCTCAACATGTTGGACGATCCATGAAAATATACTTTATTTCGGATATAAGAAAACATAACCCATTACGTTGTCTTCCCTGTCCAACATCAACCTTTTAGCATGTCATATTTTAATGAGTGCTCACAATCATAAAAGATGTCCAAGATAGTATATTTATATGTGAGAACTTCTCTTTCTTTATTACTTCCTATTAATTGCAATGATGACCAAAAATATGTTTGTCAACTCTCATCAACTTTTATTCATCATACTCTTTATATGTGAAGTCATTACTCTACATAAGATCAATATGATCTCTTTATTTCTTTCTATTCTTTCTTTTTCTTTTATTCCCTCACGATCGTAGCAAGATAATCAAGCCCTTGACTCAAAACTAATCTTTATTATATATAGCTCACGGACTCGATTACATAGAGGGATCATAAAACAAAACTCAAAACTAAATCATACTAAAACTTTATTCTACTAGATCAAGATATTACCAAAAGGATCGAACTAAGAAAAACGGTAAAGGTAGGAGTGTGATGGTGATACGATACCGGGGCACCTCCCCCAAGCTTGGCAGTCCCCAAGGGGAGTGCCCATACCCATGTGATTATATATCTTTCCTCGGGGGTGGTGATGATGGAGTTGTTGATGATGTAGGCTTGTCGTCCATCTTCCAAGGCATAGGCTCACCATCATAGAAGGATGATCGAGTCTCCGGGATCCTCGCATCTGCAGCCAAACTCATCCTCTTGAATCCATATTCATACTCATAGTTTTGGTTTTGCAGGTCATAGATCTAGGCTTGGAGATGCTCGATTTTCTCGTGAAGCTTGAAGATGGTCTCCCCAATGTTCTTGGCATCCAGCTTGTGGTTTTTGGTGAACTCCGCGATCATCATGTGGTTGCCATTGAGTCCGCATTCCACCATCCCCTGGCACTTGAAAACTTGTTGCTCCATTGCTTCGAGTCTTCTCTCCACGCTTCCAGTCCTCCTTGGTCCCTCGACATCGCGGATGTGCAGCAACCCATCACGCATCTCAATTGTTTGAGGGTGTTGCAGCACCTCCGCGAGGTAGGGATTGATAACCTTCTCAAAGAACTTGTCCTTGGGAGCGCTTGAAGACGTCATGATGATCTAGATCTGTCAGAAAAACAGCTTGAAACAAAAACAGAGGATATTTGCATGGTACGGTGGTCAAAACCTTCGGGAGATTATATAATGAACTTTTACCGACCAAAAGAAGTATCATGCAAGAAAACGGAGTCCGGAGGGCATACGAGGTGCCCACGAGGCAGGGGGTGCGCCCAGGGGGTAGGGTGTGCCCTCGACCCTCATGGACGCCTCATGTCCTTCCCGGACTACTTCTTATTTTCCTATTTTCTTAAATATTCCAAAACAGTGAAAAATTGCTATTAGAACTGTTTTGGAGTCGGTTTACTTACCGTACCACATACGTATTCCTTTTCGGAGTCTGAAACGTTCTGGAAAGTGTCCCTTATGTACTCCTCCGGGGTTACGGTATCAATAACATTAGTTTCAACATTTATGGGATTACCTGAGATATAATGTTTGATTCTTTGACCGTTCACCACCTTCGGATTTGTGCCTTCGAAGTTGTTGATTTTTATGGCACCGGAACGATAGACCTCCTCGATAACGTAAGGACCTTCCCATTTAGAGAGAAGTTTTCCTGCAAAAAATCTTAAACGAGAGTTGTATAGCAAAACATAATCACCTACATTAAACTCACGCTTTTGTATCCTTTTATCATGCCATCTTTTAACTTTTTCTTTAAACAGTTTGGCATTCTCATAGGCCTGGGTTCTCCATTCATCAAGTGAGCTAATGTCAAATAGTCTCTTCTCACCGGCAAGTTTGAAATCATAATTGAGCTCTTTAATGGACCAATATGCCTTATGTTCTAGTTCGAGAGGTAAGTGACATGCTTTTCCATAAACCATTTTATATGGAGACATACCCATAGGATTTTTATATGCAGTTCTATAGGCCCACAATGCATCATCAAGTTTCTTGGACCAATTCTTTCTAGATCTATTAACAGTCTTTTGCAAAATTAATTTGAGCTCTCTATTACTAAGTTCTACTTGACCACTAGACTGAGGGTGATATGGGGATGCAATTCTATGATTAACATCATACTTAGCAAGCATTTTACGAAAAGCACCATGAATAAAATGTGAACCACCATCAGTCATTAAGTATGTAGGGACTCCAAACCTCGGAAAAATAACTTCTTTATGCATCTTAATAGAGGTGTTATGATCAACACTACTAGTTGGAATAGCTTCTACCCACTTAGTAACGTAATCAACAGCAACTAAAATATGTGTATACCCATTAGAGGAAGGAAACGGTTGTCGGTGTCAAAACCGGCGGATCTCGGGTAGGGGGTCCTGAACTGTGCGTCTAAGGTCGATGGTAACAGGAGATAGGGGACACGATGTTTACCCAGGTTCTGGCCCTCTCTATGGAGGTAATACCCTACTTCCTGCTTGATTGATCTTGATGAATATGAGTATTACAAGAGTTGATCTACCTCGAGATCGTGATGGCTGAACCCTAGATGTCTAGCCTGTATGACTATGAGTATGAGTCTTGTCCCTATGGACTAAGCCCTCCGGTTTATATATACATCAGAGGGGACTAGGGTTATACAAAGTCGGTTACAGAGAAAGGAATCTTCATATCAGGACGCCAAGCTTGCCTTCCACGCCAAGGAGAGTCCCATCAGGACACGGGAGATAGTCTTCGGTCTTGTATCTTCACAGCCCATCAGTCCGGCCCACGTACCGTAGTCCGGACGCCCGAGGACCCCCTAATCCAGGACTCCCTCAGTAGCCCCTGAACCAGGCTTCAATGATGAGGTGTCCGGTGCGCAAATTGTCTTTGGCATTGAATACTCCAACACAGTCTTTGGACGCAATGAACGTGTCTGGCTCTGCAAAACAAATTCCACTCACAACTGCAGAGAGTATAATACTTCACGAGTCCAATCCGCTGACAACTTTTGGTAATGTGATACCACGTCATTACCCGGTCATTATTTCGAACCGTTTTTCGGCCTGCCGCTTCGAGATGCGGTCTCATTGGCACGTCTTGTCAAAGCAGAGATCATGTCCCCTTATTGCGGGATTCTCATCAATACGGGCATGGGTAATCCAACCGTGCCATTTGCACAGCCCTTGGGAATAAGCGAGTTTTAAGGCGAGTGGGGAGACGCTTGATATTCACTGCCTTTATAAGGAGATAAGGATTCCTTTCTTTCAACCACGCCTTCTCTTTCTCTCTGCCCTCCCATTCTCGAGCTCCAGTGCCAAAGTCCTCATCTTTTCCGCCTCGAAAAGGCACTCGACCATGTCTGGATCTGGAGCGCAAGGCAAGTGGATGGCCTCCTCTGTCAAGGAGAAGGACATCACCAAGCTTCGGGAGGCCGGGTATCTGGCGAAAGATATTGCCCACCGGCTTTCGGCCAAGGGGCAAATCGTCCCCACCCCAAAGCCCAATGAGAGGGTGGTGTTCATCCCCCATTTCGTCCGCGGGTTAGGATTTCCTCTCCACCCTTTCGTCCGCGGACTCATGTTCTATTACGGGCTAGATTTCCATGATCTAGCCCCAAACTCCTTCCTCAACATCTCGGCATTCATAGTCGTGTGCGAGGCCTTCCTCCGCATTCCACCCCACTTCGGACTGTGGCTTAAGATCTTCAACGTGAAGCTGAAGGTGGTGGACGGCCAACACGCAGAGTGTAGAGGGGCCATGGTGAGCAAGATGCCCAATGCCACATGGCCCAAAGGTACCTTTGTGGAGACCGTCCAAGAATGGCTGAAACTGTGGTTCTATATCACAGAGCCCCGCGACGCCACCTGGACCGCGGCTCCCGAATTCGAGTCTGGAGCTCCGATGCGGCTCACCTCCTGGCTAGAGAAGGGACTGAATTGGTCTTCATCAGACGAGCCGATAGCGCTGGAGACACGCATCCAGAGCATGGTGCACAAGAACATTAAGCTCGTCAATGTGATCCAGGTGATGCTAATTCGACGGATCCTTCCATGATAGAGCCGGACTTGCCATTTATGGGAGTTCAATCCGGCCAAGCACCAGACCTTGCAAGAGTTCTTTGAAACCACGCACGAGGATATCTGGAAGTTACTCTTCAAGGGCAACGAGACACCGCCAGAGACAACCGAGGATCGCGGGCATGCCTTGGCCCGTCCCGCCAGTGCGGTAAGTATTTCACGTTTCAAGGCGCACACTTTACTTGCTTGGCCGAGGAAAATATCTAAACCACATTATTTTATTTTTTCAGGTATGGACAAAGAAAGCGGAGCGGATTAAGTGTCCGGCTCCGCTGCCCGAGGAACCAGCCATCCCGCTTCTGACGAAGATGCTGGTCCCGGCGCCTTACCAGGCGCCGGAGAAGAAGGCCAAGGGGGCTAGAAGTGGCCTCCGCCGCAAGGGAGCTTCAGACGTGTCGTTCGAAGACAACAAGACTCACTCCTCTGCCGCCGAAGACGACAACGAGGAGGAGGAAGAAAGCAACTTTCCCCCTGAGGGGGGAAGGAAGAAGAGGGCGGCCTCCACTAGTCTGGAGGCAGGAGCGTCCAAGAGGGGGAAGGGTTCCCTCGTGGATAACTTAGCATGGGATGTCGACCGCAGCCCAGAGCCGCGCCTCCGAAGGGTGGAGGTGTGCCTATTTTGCTGGTGACCTCTGTCCATCCAGAGGCACCGGATAATCTGCTGGAAGCGCTACGAGGCGCTTCCATTGTGGAGGAACACCGTATCCTTATGGGTACGGTGGTTGAGAGGGTTCAGTCCGTCAAGAGAGGACTGACCGAAGCCTGCACCAGCCTGCTGACAGGCTTTGAGGTAAGCGACGCGAAAGAGAAAGTCATAGTATAGACAGTATCTCCTAAGACACTGTCCGGTGTTCGAAAAGAAAATCCGGACGGAGGATCAAGTAATTTTCGCAGGAAACTAACTAAATATGTCTTATGTGAATAAGAAGGCGTCATTGCTGGCCGCAACCTCTCATGCTGCTGAGGTCTCCGGATTAAAGCAGAGTCTGGAGCGGGCCAAAGAAGAGCTCGGCCTTGTGAAAAGGCAGCTGGAGGACAAGCAAGGTATGTGGTAACTTGCTGTATATTCAGAAAGAAGGAATGACGCGTATTGGCCGTAGTGCCATGATATTTGTAGGAGCGGCGACCGAGGTCGAGGTCCTTAAAAAGGCGCTGGCCGAGGCCGAGGACAAAGCTACCAAGGAACAAGCCGCCCATGAGAAACACGAGGCCAGGCTTGATGAGATCCAGCAAGAGCTCCAGGATGCCTTGAAGAAATGCGAGTCTTTGGAGCGCGATGTTTCGGCTCAAGAGGCCGAACTCGCCAAGGCTCGCCGAAGCACGGAAGAGGCCCGGGTTGAAGCCCAGGGCGCCCTCTAGGAGATCCAGGAGGCCAAGAAAATCGCGGCGGGTAAGGCTTTTAGTATGCAAAGCAAGTATGTGAAGAAGAGGTATCTCTTACTAACCCGGATTTGGAGTTCCCCAGGGGCATTTGTGGATCTGCCGTGCAGTGTTTCTGACACTGCGGAATTCTTCCGAGCCGAAGAAGGGAGCTCGATGTAGAAGCTGTTCTGGTCGCAATACCTTAGGCCAGAACATCCGGTGCCCTTTAGCGATCAGCTAAAACAGCTGGTCGAACTGCATAGGGTGGCCGAACTGGCCATGAAGGACTTAGTAATCCGGTTGTGGCCAGCCGAAGCCATACCCAGCAGCTACTTCGGTCTTGTGAAGCGGCTAGTCGATGCCTGCCCTTGGCTTGACGCCATCAAGCGGTCGGTCTGCATCAAAGGTGCGCGGATGGCCTTCGCCCGTGTAAAGATGCAGTGGGCGAAGATGAATGCCATCACGGTCGCGACCGAGGGACCGCCCGCGGGCAAGGAGCACCGCACTCCCGAGCGATATTTTAGCGATGTCCTGGAGGGATCCCGCATTGTGGCGGAGCAATGTATGAAAGATGTAATCTTTGAATGAATACATTCATATTATCTCGCTCTGTATTATGAAACAAGTTCGGCTATGTAATATAATGCCTATTTAATATTTTACCTCATGTGCAGCAGTGTTTATGAAATTTTGAGAGTTGGCCAGTCGTCGGCTTCAGCCCCCACATAGGTAGTACGGGGCTGTTCGGGGTGGAATCTAAACACTCTTGATCCAATTGTTTGGTCCTTGAAGGAGGTGTTTAGCACAACGAACCAGGCAATCGGACTATTTGGCTTTATCACCCTCACTTAACCATAGGAGTTTGATAATGAAAATTTAGGCGCAGCCCTGATATCCGAACTAGGGTACTCTAAACACCTAATCGGGTAAGAGCCGATTCATCGCATAATGCGGAAAAAATCGCTAAAGATTTGAAACCTCCGAAGAGCTGACCGGCTCTCGCCGTATCATGACAGTCAGTTTTTGGCTTTCTCTACTAAGGTGCTCATCCGGAGAAACCAGGACACAATCGCAGTAGTTCTCCCTTTACTACCCTAGCCGATATAGCGAAACGTAAGGTACTAAGCACAGGAGCTGGGCAACCCAACTATTGACCAAAGACATGATTCAGAGCCGATGCATATAATGCTAAATTCGGGGTGCCAAACAATATTGTAAAAAGTGTTCGGACTTTTTTGCCGTATTATGGGTCGCAATGAAGCCCCTGGCAGATTAAAGCGTACCAAAGTGTACGGGTGCAACTTGAGAAGATTATCAAAAAAGAAAAAAGGGGGTAGTAAGCTAGTGCCGCAAAAGTTAGGCCGCAAACTGTTTCCATTATAGTTTGATTAATATGTCAAAGCGTATTTGTACAAGTGGTGCAATAAGCAATCGGGCTATTTAACATGCCACAACCAAGGGAGAGCTGTGTGCGGGTCCTGAAAACAGGTAGAGTGATCGTTGAAGAGACCACCTGGAAATTCCCTTGTACGCCAGTGCTTCTTGTCATCTTGGTGTATCCATCCTGTCGAGAGGACCGATGGTCAGGTCGTTAGAGGAAGCCTGTGAAAAAGAAACATGAAGAGGATAAAAAAAGAAAAATTGCAAGTATGTGTGTCCAGGAGCGGTTGAGCCGTATTATGGATCACAAACTAGTTATGCCTCCGTCTATGCCCATGGTATTTTGAGTGCGTAGTTATGTACGCGTGGTACGAATGCCGCCACTTGGTTGGGACTGGGACGGAGGCCAAATTGCTAATCGAGCTCTTGATGAGTTAGACTGTCCTGCTGCAGAGTGGTCCGGACTCGTTTGACCGTGTCCGGGAGCTCGGCCGACGAATTAAGGTTTTGCTTGAGAAGGCCGCCCTGTACTTCTGCTGCTAACGCAACGGTGTGCTCCTCGGTACGGAGGGAGCGTTCCGTGTTTCCATTGACTGTTATGACGCCGCGTGGTCCGGGCATCTTGAGCTTAAGATAAGCGTAGTGTGGCACCGCGTTGAAGCATGCAAATGCGGTTCGTCCGAGCAGTGCGTGATAGCCGCTGCGAAAGGGGACGATATCGAAGATCAGCTCTTCGCTTCGGTAGTTGTCCGGGGATCCGAAGACAACCTCTAGGGTGATTGAGCCCGTACAGCGGGCCTCTACACCTGGTATGACTCCTTTAAAGGTAGTCTTTGTGGGCTTAATTCTTGAGGGATTAATGCCCATTTTGCGCGCTGTATCCTGATAGAGCAGGTTCAGGCTGCTACCACCGTCCATGAGGACTCGCGTGAGGTGGAATCCATCAATGATTTGGTCGAGGGACTAGTGCGGCTGAACCGCCATGACGGATACTGGTCGGATGGTCCCTGCGATCAAAAGTGATCAGACATGAAGACCATGGGTTGAACTTTGGGGTGACTAGCTCCATCTCATAGACGTCCCTAAGCGCGCGCTTGCGTTCCCTCTTGGGGATGTGGGTAGCGTATATCATGTTCACCGTTTTAACTTGGGGGGGGGGACTTCTTCTGTCCCCCTGTGTTCGGTGGAAGGGGCTCCTTGTCATCGTCCTCGCTTTGCGACCCCTTTTCCTTGTTCTCGGCATTTAACTTGCCGGCCTGTTTGAAAACCCAACAGTCTCTGTTGGTGTGATTGGCTGGTTTGTCGGGGGTGCCGTGTATCTGGCATGGGCGATCGAGTATGCAGTCCAAGCTGGATGGGCCTGAATTGTTCCTTTTGAACGGCTTATTCTGCTGGCCGGACTTGGAGCCGCTGAATCCGGTGTTGACCGCCGTGTCGTCGGTATTATCACCGTTGTTTCGACGCTTGTGTCTATTGCATCGGGGCTTGCCGTTGCTATTTCTGGCTTCCGCAGTGCCAGGTTCGCATGCATTGTTGTTGCTACGGGCTAGCCAGCTATCTTCGCCCGTGCAAAAGCGGGTCATAAGAGCCGTAAGGGCTGCCATGGACTTCAGGTTCTGTTGGCCGAGGTGTCGGGCGAGCCATTCGTCCCGGATGCTGTGTTTAAAGGCCGCCAAGGCTTCGGCATCCGTAACAGTCGACGATCTAGTTCTTTTTAGTTAAGAACCTAGTCCAGAGTTTCCTGGATGACTCTTCGGGCTGTTGAATTATGTGACTTAAGCCACCGGCATCCGGAGGTCGAACATATGTACCTTGGAAGTTGTCAAGGAAGGCCTCTTCCAAGTCCTCCCAGGTGTCGATGGACTTTTTAGGCAGACTGTTCAACCAATGTCGGGCTGGTCCTTTGAGTTTTAGTGGGAGGTATTTGATGGCATAGAGCTCATCGCCGCGGGCCATATGAATGTGAAGAAGAAAATCCTCGATCCATACCGCGGGGTCTGTTGTCCCATCTTATGATTCGATGTTTACGGGTTTAAACCCTTCTGGGAATTCGTGCTCCATTACCTCGTTAGTGAAGCAAAGGGGGTGTGCGGCGCCTCTATATCAGGCCATGTCACGACGTAGCTCGGATGGAGTCCGTCTGCGGTTCTCGGCCCGGGCGTGAGTATGATTATTGCGTCCGGCTAGATAGCCGTTATCGCATGTCGGGGCACGTCCCCGTGATCCATAGATCGATCTGTTTTGACCTGCTCTACTGTCCAAGTCCCGCCGCAGGTCATATGTATGTCCCCGAGCTGTTTTGTCTCTGCCTTTATGGTGAGGTGGGGCGGGCTGGTGTTCGGCTTGGGTTGCCGCTTTGTCCCGACCACATGGTGGTCGGTCAGCCGCATTGCGCGATGATGGTACGGGCTCCAACGCCTCATCATCGAACTGAGGTAGCAATTTGCACTTCGGGTAACTTTTGGCTGGGCGTTTAAAGGCCATATTCCTCGGCTGCCAGGACATCAGTCCATCTATCATTGAGCAGATCTTGATCAGTTTGAAGCTCCTGCTGCTTCTTTTTCAGGCTCCTTGCAGTGGCTATTAGCCGGTGCTTAAAGCGCTCCTGCTCAAGAGGTTCCTCCGGCACAATAAAATCCTCGGTGCCGAGGCTCACCTCATCCTCGGAGAGCGGAAGATAATTACTGTCCTCCGAGTCTTTGTGTGTGTCCTGTTCATCAGGGCTGACTTGCCCATCTTCCCATTCATCTTGTTCGGAAGTTGCCTCAATGGGCTCTTCATTGTCTTCGGCACCGTCCGGAGTGTTATCTTCTCCTGTGCCAGTGTAGCTGTCTTTGCTGCGGCGTGATTTAGAGCGGCGCCGCTGACGCCGGCGCTTTGGTTGTATCTCAGGAGGTTTATCCTCAACTGGATCCTCCTTGTCATCGCCGCTATTCTCTTTTGGTGCATCCACCATGTATACGTCGTATGAGGAGGTGGCCGTCCATCGTCCGGTGAACGGTGGGTTTTTGGCCTGCTCCTCTCCAGCATCGTCATCCATACCATCAATGTCTTCGGAGCGCTAATCAAGCATGTCGGTTAAGTCTTCGATAGTGGCTATTAAGTGGGCGGGGGGTGGGAAACGAAATTCTCCGTCGTCAGCCACCAGTTCGAACCGGATATAATTTGGCCCCGCTAAGGAGAGTTATTGTAATGAGTTTAGCACGTCGCCTAAAGGCGAGTGCCGAAAGATGTCCGCGGAGTTGAATTCGACGATTGATGCCTGATCAAGCTCGTTGTGCACGGACGCACATGGTTCGGAACTTGTAGCCGGAAATGGGTCCGAGGTTCCGGTGACACGGATCCCACTCGAGGTTGGGTCGGTGTGCGGCTCTGACGCCGCTGAGTCTGCGGCTTCCGTGGCGGGGTTGAGCCTCCCGTCCTCGGATGGTGCAATCTTCTTCGGGTCTAGGGCCAGAGCAGTTACAGGCGCTATCCCCTGGGCATGGTTCGATGACAGATTTAAGTCATGTTCATCGTGGCGACAGGGAGCGGCTGCCGTGGTCTTGAATCCGTCGAAGATCAAGTCTCCGCGGAGATCCGTGACATAATTCAAGTTTCCAAATCCGACCTGACGGCCAGGGGCGTAGCTATCGATCTGCTCTAGATGTCCAAGCGAGTTGGCCCGCAGTGCGAAGCCGCCGAATACGAAGATCTGTCTGGGGAGGAAGGTTTCTCCCTGGACAACATTGTTGTAGATGATTGACGGGGCCATCAAACCTCTTGATGACGACACAACGGAACTCTCAATGAAAGCACCAATGTCGGTGTCAAAACCGGTGGATCTCGGGTAGGGGGTCCCGAACTGTGCGTCTAAGGTCGATGGTAACAGGAGACAGGGGACACGATGTTTACCCAGGTTCGGGCCCTCTCTATGGAGGTAATACCCTACTTCCTGCTTGATTAATCTTGATGAATATGAGTATTACAAGAGTTGATCTACCTCGAGATCATGATGGCGGAACCCTAGAAGTCTAGCCTGTATGACTATGAGTATGATTCTTGTCCCTATGGACTAAGCCCTCCGGTTTATATAGACACCGGAGGGGACTAGGGTTATACAAAGTCGGTTACAGAGAAAGGAATCTTCATATCAGGACGCCAAGCTTGCCTTCCACGCCAAGGAGAGTCCCATCCGGACACAGGAGATAGTCTTCGGTCTTGTATGTTCACAGCCCATCAGTCGGGCCCACGTACCGTTGTCCGGACACCCGAGGACCCCTAATCTAGGACTCCCTCAACGGTCCCATATAATCAAAGCCCCAAACATCAAATGGTTCAATAACAAGTGAAAAGTTCATAGGCATTTCTTGACGTCTACTAATATTACCAATTCTTTGACATTCATCACAAGACAAGACAAACTTACGGACATCTTTGAAGAGAGTAGGCCAATAAAAACTGGATTGCAATACCTTATGTGCAGTTCTATCTCCAGCGTGGTATCCTCCGTAAGCCTCGGAGTGACACTTGCGTAGGATCCGTTCCTGTTCATGCTCAGGTATACAACGTCTAATAACGCCATCTACTCCTTCTTTATAAAGGTGTGGGTCATCCCAGAAGTAATGTCTTAAATCATAGGAAAACTTTTTCTTTTGCTGGTATGTGAAACTAGGTGGTATAAATTTAGCAACAATGTAATTAGCATAATCAGCATACCATGGAGCAGTACGAGAAGCATTTATGACAGCTAATTGTTCATCAGGAAAGCTATCATCAATAGGTAGTGGGTCATCAAGAACATTCTCTAACCTAGACAAGTTGTCTGCAACGGGGTTCTCAGCTCCCTTTCTATCAATAATATGCAAATCAAATTCTTATAGCAAGAGAACCCATCTAATAAGTCTAGGTTTAGCATCTTTCTTTTCCATAAGATATTTAATAGCAGCATGATCAATGTGAACAGTTACTTTAGAATCAACAATATAAGGTCTGAACTTATCACAAGCAAATACAACTACTCAAAATTATTTTTCAGTAGTAGCATAATTTCTCTGGGCACTGTCTAGAGTTTTACTAGCATATTGGATAACATTTAATTTCTTATCAACTCTTTGTCCCAGAACAACACCTACATCATAATCACTAGCATCACACATAATTTCAAAGGGTAAATTCCAATCAGGTGGCTGAACAATAGGTGCAGTAATCAAGGCTTTCTTAAGTATTTCAAATGCTTCTACACAATCATCATCAAAGACAAAAGGAACATCTTTTTGTAAGACATTAGTCACAGGCCTAGAAATTTTTGAGAAGTCTTTAATGAACCTCCTATAAAAACCTGCATGACCAAGGAAACTTCTTATACCTTTAATGTCCTTAGGACACAACATCTTTTCAATAGCATCAACTTTAGCTTTATCAACTTGAATACCTCTTTCAGAAATTTTATGCCCCAAGACAATACCTTCATTAACCATAAAGTGGCACTTCTCCCAATTCAAGACAAGATTAGTTCTTCACATCTCTGCAAAACTCGATTAAGGTTGCTTAAGAAATCATCAAAAGAAGTTCCATATACAGAAAAATCATCCATGAAAACCTCAACAATCTTTTCACAAAAGTCTGAGAATATAGCAGTCATACATCTTTGAAAGGTAGCAGGTGCATTGCATAAACCAAAAGGCATACGTCTATAAGCGAAGATACCGAAAGGGCAAGTAAAGTGGTCTTTTCTTGATCCTCTTTTGACATAGGTATTTGAGAGAAACCAGAATAACCGTCTAGAAAGAAAAAATGTGTATGTTTGGATAATCTTTCTAGCATTTGATCAATAAAAGGTAAAGGGTAATGATCCTTTTTAGTAGCTTTATTTAGTTTGCGGAAATCAATTACCATTCTATAAACTGTAACAATTCTTTGTGGGATCAATTCATCTTTATCATTAGGAACAACAATAATGCCTCCCTTCTTAGGGACACAATGGACAGGACTTACCCACTGACTATCAGCAACGGGATTAATTATACATGCCTCCAGAAGCTTTAGTATTTATTTTCTTACCACTTCTTTCATCTTAGGACTTAACCGTCGTTGGTGATCAACAACTGGTTTAGCATATTTCCCCAATTTTATTTTGTGTTGGCATAGAGTGGGACTAATGCCCTTAAGATCATCAAGGGTATATCCAATAGCAGCATAGTGCTTCTTCAGAGTTTTCAATAATTTCTCTTCTTCTTGCTCTGAAAGGTTAGCACTAATAATAACATGATATATCTTCTTTTCATCAAGATAAGCATATTTAAGAGTATCAGGTAATGGTTTAAGCTCAAACATGGGATCACCCTTGGGTGGAGGAGGATCCCCTAGAATTTCAACAGGAAAGTTGTGTTTCAAGATAGGTCCTTGTTTAAAGAATACTTCATCTATTTCCCTTCTTTCATTCATAAACATATCATTTTCATGGTCTAGCAAATATTGCTCTAAAGGATCATTAGGAGGCACGGCAATAGAAGCAAGACCAATATTTTCATCTTTACTAGGCAATTCTTTATCATGGGGTTGTCTACGAAATTTAGCAAAATTAAACTCATGAGACATATCCCCTAAACCAATAGTAACAACATCCTTTTTGCAATCTATCTTAGCATTAACAGTATTCAAGAAGGGCATACCAAATATAATGGGACAAAAGTCATCTTGTGGGGAACCAAGGACAAGAAAATCAGTAGGATATTTAACTTTCCCACACAAGACTTCAACATCTCTAACAATCCCAATTGGTGAAATAGTATCTCTATAGGCAAGCTTAATTGTAACATCAATTTCTTCTATCTCAGCAGGTGCAATATCGTGCATAATTTCTTCGTATAAGGAATAAGGTATTGCACTAACATTAGCACCCATATCACATAAACCATGATAACAATGATCTCCTATTTTAACAGAAACAATAGGCATGGCAACAACAGGTCTATGTTTACCCTTTGTATCGGATCTAGCAATTCTAGCAGCTTCATCACAGAAGTAAATAACATGCCCATCAATATTATCAGCTAAGAGATCTTTAACCATAGCAATACTAGGTTCAACTTTAATTTGCTCAGGGGGTGTAGGTGTTCTAGTATTACTCTTACGAACCACAGTTGAAGCTTTAGCATGATCCATTATTCTAACAGGGAAAGGTGGTTTCTCAATATAAGCGGTAGGAACAATAGGATCAACATTATAAGTGATAGTCTTTTCTTCAACTTTAATAGGTGCAACTACTTTTACTTCAATGGGAGGATTATATTTAAATGGCTTCTCCTTAGGGAGATCAACATGAGTAGCAAAGGATTCACAGAAAGAAGCTACTATCTCAGAGTCAAGTCCATATTTAGTGCTAAATTCACGGAAAACATCGGTGTCCATAAAAGATTTAACACAATCAAACTTAGGTGTTATACCTGACTCCTTACCTTCGTCGAGATCCCAATCTTCAGATTTGCGTTTAATTCTTTCTAACAAATCGCATTTGAATTCAATATTCTTCATCATAAAAGAGCCAGTACAAGAAGTATCGAGCATGGAGCGATTATTGAGAGAAAGCCGAGCATAATTTTTTTGAATAATACTTTCTCTTGAGAGCTCATGGTTGGGGCATGAATATAACATTGACTTAAGCCTCCCCCAAGCTTGAGCTATGCTTTATCCTTCATGACGCCAAAATTATATATATAATTACGATCACGATGAACAAGATGCATAGGATAAAACTTCTGATGAAATTCCAATTTCAATCGGTTGTAGTTCCATGATCCCATATCATCACATAGCCTAAACCATGTCAATGCCTTTCCCTTCAAAGATAAAGGGAAGACCTTCTTCTTGATAACATCCTCGGGCATACCTACAAGCTTAAATAATCCACAAACTTCATCCACATATATTAGGTGCAAATCGGGATGCAATGTTCCATCTCCTGTAAAAGGATTAGCTAGCAGTTTCTCTATCATACCCGAAGGAGTTTCAAAGTAAATTTTTTTAGTAGGTTCAGTAGGTTAGGAGCAACTCTTTGCTCTACTGGTCGGGGTGAAGATACCCCGACAAGCCCCTCAAAGGATTACTTTCCATAGTAACAAGTGACAGTAAATTTCAGCACACTATATAAATTTTTCCTTACCAGATTCCACTTACCAAAGGCGCTTCACTCCCCGGCAACGGCGCCAGAAAAGAGTCTTGATGACCCACAAGTATAGGGGATCTATCGTAGTCCTTTCGATAAGTATGAGTGTCGAACCCAACAAGGAGCAGAAGGAAATGACAAGCGGTTTTCACTAAGGTATTCTCTGCAAGCACTAAAATTATCGGTAACAGATAGTTTTGTGATAAGGTAATTTGTAGCGGGTGACAAGTAATGAAAGTAAATAAGGTGCAGCAAGATGGCCCAATCCTTTTTGTAGCAAAGGACAAGCCTGGACAACTCTTGTATGAAGGAAAGCGTTCCCGAGGACACATGGGAATTATCGTCAAGCTAGTTTTGATCACGCTCATATGATTCGCGTTTGTTACTTTGATAATTTGATATGTGGGTGGACCGGTGCTTGGGTGCTGCCCTTCCTTGGACAAGAATCCCACTTATGATTAACCCCTATTGCAAGCATCCGCAACTACAAAAGAAGTATTAAGGTAAACCTAACCATAGCATGAAACATATGGATCCAAATCAGCCCCTTACGAAGCAACGCATAAACTAGGGTTTAAGCTTCTGTCACTCTAGCAACCCATCATCTACTTATTACTTCCCAATGCCTTCCTCTAGGCCCAAACAATGGTGAAGTGTCATGTAGTCGACGTTCACATAACACCACTAGAGGAAAGACAACATACATCTCATCAAAATATCGAACGAATACCAAATTCACATGACTACTTATAGCAAGACTTCTCCCATGTCCTCAGGAACAAACGTAACTACTCACAAATCATATTCATGTTCATAATCAGAGGGGTATTAATATGCATAAAGGATCTGAACATATGATCTTCCACCAAATAAACAAACTAGCATCAACTACAAGGAGTAATCAACACTACTTGCAACCCACATGAACCAATCTGAGGTTTTGAGTCAAAGATTGGATACAAGAGATGAACTAGGGTTTGAGAGGAGATGGTGCTGGTGAAGATGGTTATGGAGATTGACCCCCTCCCACTGAGAGGATCGATGGTGATGACGATGGTGACGATTTCCCCCTCCCGGAGGGATGTTTCCCCGGCAGAACAGCTCCCCCGGAGCCCTAGATTGGTTCCGCCAAGGTTCTGCCTCGTGGCGGCGGTGTTTCATCCCGAAAGCTTCCTTCTTATTTTTTCTAGGACGAAAGACTTCATATAGCAGAAGATGAGCACCGGAGGCCTGCCAGGGGGGCCACGAGACAGGGGGGCGCGCCCCCACCCTCGTGGCTAGGGTGTGGGCCCCCTCTGGTTGATTCTTTCTCCAGTATTTTTTATCTATTCCTAAACGTGCCTCCGTGAATTTTCAGGACTTTTGGAGTTGTGCATAACAGGTCTCTAATATTTGCTCCTTTTCCAGCCCAGAATTCCAGCTGCCGGCATTCTCCCTCTTCATGTAAACCTTGTAAAATAAGAGAGAATAGTCATAAGTATTGTGACATAATGTGTAATAACAGCCCATAATGCAATAAATATCGATATAAAAGCATGGTGCAGAATGGACATATCAGATATGTACAGCTTACCACAGAAAGTGAGGCAACCAATTTGCTTCCTTGATTAGGCATTTTGTACATTCACATATTTCCCCCAGTCCCACATTTTGTACATTCCTATAGGTACTGATGATCAACTATTCAATGACATGACAAAACATACATGATTAGGAAGCTAAAAGGTCACAAAGATAAAATTCTCTTGATATATGATATGCCACATTAGCATTGATCGCTTATGGGTAGTGTTTCTTAAAACTGGGAAAATACTGACAAAAAACTATTCAATCCTGGCCTGCTTTTATTCGGACTGTTCAACCATTACATAGGTCACCACTGATGCATTTTCATAAATTTGTATTCAACTTTTCTACTAGGTTGGTCTTGAAGAATTAAATTGTGGCACATCAATTTCTTTTGTTCTGTAAATATATTGGATCCCACCTTCTCTATAAACAAAACTCCCCTACTTTTTCCTAGATAAGCCCAAACCAATTCACACCCCCATCTATGGCGGCCGAGATCAGGGTCATGCTCCATCTCTTCTAAATCTCCGTTTGTGGCTCATTTCCTCATGGGTGGTGCTATGGATATAGGGAAACCAGGCGTCCTATAGCGGGTCAGTCTGGTATGGTACCTCCGATTTATCTGTCCCAACTTTTAATTGATTATTCACTCATATCCTCTCTTCTATACTAATTAGGGCATGATCTTTTCTTTAATAATTAGATCATGCTGTCCTGCAAGGCCGGGTCAGGGCCTCAGGCCAAGCATGATGGCAAGCGGCTTTGGGTCCGTAGTTAGTAGCTAGATGGCTTTCTCTCTCTCGCTAAATTCTGAATACAATGGTCTCTTTGAGATCCATATGATGTAACTCTTTTGCGATGTGTTTGTTGGGATTGATGAACTTTGAGTTTATGATCAGATCTATCTTTTTATATCCATGAAAGTATTTGAGTTTCTTTGATCTCTTTTATGCATGATCTCTTATAGCCTCGTATTTCTTCTCCGATATTTGGGTTTTGTTTGGCCAACTTGATCTATTTATCTTGCAATGGGAAGAGGTGCTTTGTAGTGGGTTTGATCTTACGGTGCTTGATCCCAGTGACAAAAAGGGAACCAACATGTATTTATGATTGCTACTAAAGATAAAACGATGGGGTCTATCTCTACATAGATATATCTTGTCTACATCATGTCATCATTCTTATTGCATTACTCCGTTTCTCCATGAACTTAATACACTAGATGCATGCTGGATAGCGGTCGATTGTGGAGTAATAGTAGTAGATGCAGGCAGGAGTCGGTCTACTAATCTTGGACGTGATGCCTATATAATGATCATTGCCTGGATATCGCCATGAGTATTTGAAGTTTTGTCAATCGCCCGACAGTAATTTGTTCACCCACCGTTTGCTATTTTTCTCGAGAGAAGCCACTAGTGAAACGTACGGCCCCGGGTCTCTTTCTCATATTATTTGCCTTTTCGATCTACTTTCCCTTTGCATTTATTTTCAGATCTATTAAACCAAAAATAAAAAAGTACCTTGCTGCAATTTATTTCTATTTATTTTATTTGGCGTCTGATCTATCAATCTACTACAAATTTATCTAACGTGCGTTTGCCTACTTGAGGCACCGTACCCCGAAAGGGATTGACAACCCCTTTAACACGTGGGTTGCGAAGATTTGTTATCTGTGTGCAGGGGCTGTTTATGTTGTGTTGCTTGGTTCTCCTATTGGTTCGATAACCTTGGTTTCATACCTGAGGAAAATACCTACCGCCGCTGTGCTGCATCATCCCTTCCTCTTTGGGAAAAAACCGACGTAGCTTCAAGGAATCGCATCATGCATTCATTCTCATCTACAAGAAGTTGCAGGTTCCTAGCGTGAACTTGGCTTCGTCAAGGAATTGAGAAGATTGCCTAGCACAGTGATCCCCGACAAACCAAACAAATAATTTTTACCTCCTGTCCATTAGTGTTATGTAAGGCTATAACTTAAGCATGAGGAAGCCTCGCCACTCTTTTGAGACTCAGGTGCTCCCATTCATGACTCGAACGTTGCTTCGGTCAGAATAGCCGCAGTAGCCTTTGGGAAAAAGAAGTTGGCTGGGGCCTGGTCCCCTGGTCCGTTCCCTGACAGACGCAGCTCTCCGGCAGACAAAAAGGGCACCGGCAGGATAGCCTGCCGGGGAAAACTCGTTTATTTACATTAAAGAGGCATCTCACCTTTGCATGGACATACACATGCACGATTTCCCGGCAAGGTTCATCTTTTTCATTCATATGCTAATACAAGTACAAGCATTACATAACACAAAAACGGACACAAGAGATTACATTATTTGAATTAAAATTTGGCAAGTGTCGGCTGATTTAAGATTGAAAAAAATAAGTGCTCCGTAAACTCCTCTCCCTGTCCCTCTTATCCCAGGTAGTGCGGTGGGAAGAGAAGAGGATGGGTGACGCGCTGGCACAACGCCACCCCGATCCCTGTCAGGAACGGGCAAGCCCAGCCTAACAAGATCGGGAGTGGCAAGGCTGCGAAGGAGGAAGACATGCGGAGCACCTCAACGGCCCCCTGGTCACCACCTCCAGGACTAGGTGGGGGGCTCCAGCACAGGCACCGGCAGAGGAAGACGCTGGGGCCCAGCCAGAAGACCCCAAAAGGAAGCAGAAGCACCAGGGGGACAAGCCTTTTCCCGGCAGCTAGAAGAAATGGTGATGACGGTGCCGGGAAAAGAGGGGAAGAGGCAGACAGACGGGCTCCTACTGGACGGCCTGCCTCCCGTCTTCTCCTTCTCCCCTAGCTTCGCCTTCATCAACATTGTTCCAGGGACAGGCCAAAGTCCCACTCTGGCACCTTCCCCGAGAAGACGGCGATCGGCCAAAATGGCCAGGGTGCGAGAGGCACACCGCTCCCCACCTTGGCGGGCAGGAAGACACGCCTCTTATCGACATCAGCCCCAAGACTTCCGGGAGGGGCAGTGCTGGGATTACCAATGATCTCCAGCTCCGCCTCCCGGTCGAGCTTCGAAGGAGCCCAGAAGTTCGCCACAGCAAGGACCGGGCTCACTCCCCGAGCAGCAACACCACTGTAGCGACCCGACCCTAATGGATCAAGTCTCTGTGCTTAAGTGTCATCCCTGGATCGGTAAACTGACACACACAGTACTCGAGGATTTATAACAGAGGTAAATCACATGTATAAAGTAATGTAAATACTATTACCTCAATACATATAGCGGAAGTAACAACAAAGTTGTGGATTCCCATCAATACCAACGGCAAAGTTGAGTGTAGAAATCGTAACCCTAACGTATCACTTACTCGTCGAAAAATTCCTGCAACATCAGACGTTGCAGCCATATAGGTCAGTACATTGAATGTACTGGCAATTTCACACTATAGAGCAATGCTGAATAATGGCTATCACTACATGCGTATTTGGCTGGTGGAGGCTCTAGGCTTAATTTTGCATAAAGCTAATTTTTCCCTACAACAAAGGAATATATTTTATTTAACTACAAAGTTTGTTGAAAATATTGAGAAGGTTCCTCCAACTCAATCCCAAATTTAACATTAATAACCCAACAAATTTATTAAGTAAAGTGATGAGATCAAGTCAATAATTCAAGTACCAGATACTCAAGATGTCCATAACCGGGGACACGGCTAATCATGATTAGTTTGTACACTCTACAGAGGTTTACACACTTATCCCCAAAAGACTCGATCTCCTCCGTTGTATTTCTCGCACTACATGATGTTTGAGAAACAGATAATCGAGACACAGTCTTTCCGAAGAGGTCCCCTTAACCGATAGATAGGCCGGTACACCTACAATCCCCCACATCAGCTAGCCCATCATGGAAAGGTTTCCCACAACTTACTCAACTATGCCAGAGCCCATAATGGCTTGTGGCTGCACACGGAAGTTTCTAGCATGAATAATCTTATGATCACTTTGAGCCTGGGTGGCATTCCATAGGGTGATCACACGGGTACTCCAGGATTCCCTTGGGCAAGCACTGGGTTCTCCAAGTGCCCGGGCAAACCACTGGGTGCTCCAGGGTGCCCCAATAAATCCACCCAGATGTGTATTAAAGTAGCCACCTTAAGTTAAACCTTAGTTAACAATAACTCTCACATCTTTCATGAATTCTCTCAAAACCAAACCACGTCTACGAGCATAGCATAGCAGTAATCATAACGTAGTAGTACCCAGGGGTTGAATGCAAGACAATAGGTTCCTACCTCATCAACTACTTCCCAATACCCACCTGTTATCAATCCTACTCATGCAATGTTTAAGGGTTGAGACTAATGCATAAAAACTGGGTCTGAAAAGTATGATCAAAGTGTGAACTTGCCTTGTACTATTGATGAAGATGATTCACGCTCATAACTCTTGATAGTTCTATTCGTCACACTCCGGTCAATCTATCGTGAGCAAGCAATAGTAATCACACATAAGCAATCACTCAAAGGATCGGAAAGAACGAAGAAAACAATTTCGGAAAGCTTCAAAACCAAGCAAATAACTCTTGCAATAGAAAACAATTTCTAATAGTACCAAAATTGGGTGAATTGGCCTTATCAGAAAGTTTAGGTCAAGAGCTTTATTTTGCAAAAAGAATCAACTCAAACGGAGTTATAAAACTCAAGTTACGATCAAACGAAGTTCAAATACAAATTTGTTTGAATTCAAATTTTAAAACTTTCAAAAATATGTTTAACTTGTTTTACTAGATAGAGGAGATTGTAACGAAAGAGTGGGCGTTAGTTTCGTTGGATTTGGAAAAACGAGCGAAAAGTAGCGAAGGGTTGAAGACTAGGGACTAATCTGTAAATAAAATATTCACGGATGGGTCCCTCGCTGAAAACTAAAAAGAAAAAGAAAAATTATACCGACGAAAGTTCGCTAATAGAACCTAAAGAACGAAACCGTTCACTAACAAATCTAAACGAATGAACATTCGCTAATTAAACTAACCTAATTAAAACAACCGATCTAAAGAGAAAAACCGGGTCGGGCAGTCGGTTTATACCGGTTCAGTTGTTCGGGCAAGAAAACTGACGGTGACGGTGACGGTTGACGGCAGCAGCGGCTCCAGCGACGGTTGGCGGTGGCGCAGGGCGGCGGCGTTGGCGGCGAAGAGGTGCGGCGAGGCGTCGCTAGGCGATGCGGCGCGGGGCGGTGCGGACGAGCAGCAGCGGCGGCAGCAAGTGGCGGCGGCGGCGGATCTGGCGGCGGCGGTGGCGGTGCGGGCGAAGCGAGGAGAGAGAGGGGTCGGGGTCCGGCTATTTAAAGGCCAAGGGGGGGGGCGGACGACGGCTTGGGCGAGGGGCTCCGAGGCCGTGGAGGCGCCGGACTCCGGCGGGAGTCCCGCTCGGGCACGCGAGGAAGAAGGCGGCGCGGGCGACTTGGGCCGGCTGGGCTGGGCGAGGCCCAGTTCGGTTGGCCCGAAGAGTTTTTTTAACAAAACATTTTACGGATAAAAATAACACTAAATAAACTAAAAACATACTATAGGCATATAATATATCAAAAATTTCAGAAAAAGATTTCCTACAACCTAAACATTTTTCTAACGTCAAATAAAATCTACAAAAATTCAAATGAATCAAACAGTGCTACTATTCTAATAAAATCCAATAAAAATCATTTGAAAAATACCAGAAAAATTTCAAATTTATTTTTCTCCAATTTTCTATTGTAGGGAATCATTTTACCCTAATTTCCATATATTTTATTTTTGGAGAAAAATAATTTGAATAAAACCCAAATAACTCCAAATTGAAAAATAATTTCAAAAAGGACTTTCAATTTGATCCTTTTAAACTTCCAACTCATATTTCATATGTTTTGAAGTAGTCATTTTATCTTCTCTCACAAAAATCATTGAGTTGCATAAAGTTTTTTTGAATTTGAAATATTTCCAAATGAAATTCAAATATTTTCGGAACCCTTTTCATTTTATTTAAATGGAAGAAGTCATGTCATCCTCTCTCTAGGGTTTTGTATCTGAAAAGATTTTGAATTCATGGAGATCAGAAATGCAAAAATGAAAGTTTGGGAAAGTCCTTTTATTCCCTCTCATTTAACTTTCAAAAGTTTCAAATTTCACTCAATTTCACACAATCAATCAAACAATCAATCATAACTATCTATTTAATATAACATTCCAAAATTTAGAATTTTGGGATGTTACAACCACCGTGTAGCAACATTGGCCCCAACCAAGAGCCCGGGGGCTGGTCCTAGGCTCTCCCCTTCGACATGACCAGTAGAAGCAGAAAGACGAAGGAGAGGAGAAGTGCGAGGATGGATGACTCCGCCCTCCTCCACCCTTCCCTTTTATAGGCAGGGTGAGAAGGGCAGCTGCTCCATCAACGGGCGGCCACCATCCTCCTCCGCCAATTCAAGACAATCGGGCCCTCACCATGATGCTCTCCCGCGCCACGCGCCTTCATTACCTACCCCCGCGCGATGCATGCAGCATATGTGGCCAGGGATAAGGGCATGGTGGGAAGAGTGAATTGTCGTTTCTACCCCGTGCGTTCAAGTCATTCACGGGCCATTACTAGAGTGGCCCCACCACTATTGGCTTTACACGGCGCGCAGAGAAATCAGAAACTGTCCCAGAATCAAGGCTAATGAAGAAGCAAAGGAGACCTCAAGAGATCGGCCTCTTCAGCAACCCTCGCCTATGCACTTATTAGGCCCTACCCTGACGATGCTCGGCAGCGCGTTCGGGGCATGCCCGGGGGCTTTTGTCGGTGCAACAAACCCTGGGTCTGTTGCCCAGACTATGCACAGGCACGAGAACAAGATTGAAGCACCAGCCCAAGTCAGAGTACCAGGACCAAGAGATTCGAAGGACTAATATGCAGATCAGAGTGACCAAGATCGCGCCAGAGAAGCAGGATATCGCCAAGAGAAAAGCCTCCCTTGCCGGGCAAGCGAGCCTGGCAAGGGGCGAGGCCACCTCCAGAAACAGACAACCAAGACACCCCGACAGGGCCTGCCGGTGCTCACGGAAGCAGAACCACTTCACCAACCACTCAAGCACGACCCACGTCGTCGATCATTGCAGTGTCAAGCCGCAAAGTGATTAAGTGGCAGCCATTCGGTACATGGTAGCCATTACCTATAGGAGAAACCCACAGATGACACCCGTCCTGCGACATGTCATGCAAGCAGGTGCGGAGCTGGCAAGATAGCCCGACAAGCCTTGCCGGGCAACCAGTGATGTGACACTAAGCGGTGCATTTAATGCGCCATGTCAGCCCGCAGAGTTAGGTATGATAGCACTGTTTGCTATCATATCAGTGCATAATGACTACTTTGCCACTGTGGTTGGCCCTTGATCTATAAAAGGAGGCCCATGGCAAACATAGAGAGAGTTAGAAGATTGGGTAACACACACTCCCATACGCGCGTAGTTGCTGCTGCCCAGAGCAACCCCTGCCGGGCAAGTGTACTACGCTCGTCACCACCTTCTCCACCACCAATCCACCAATGCAGGAGTAGGGTTTTACGCCTCACGGCGCCCGAACCTGGTTAAATTGCCTGTGTGATCTCTGTCGTGCTGCCCCACATATGTCTGCTCTTTGTGCAATGCGTCGCCCCCTGCCGAACCAGCCAGGGACCTCCTGGTCCCATAGGTGGCCGTGGTTTCCCGCAACACCGGTCTACATACTAAATGCAAAGGGGTCATGGGCCAATCATCCTTTGCAATCCTGCACGTTGCGAACGCAGCCTGGAGCAGACCCACCCCTTATACAAGCACAGGTGGTTATCGTCCAACCGGGTGCGCGCCGCTAAACCTTGACGTCTGTGAGCTTTCAGAAGAATCATACGACGTAGAGTGCCCATAATTATTTGCGCGTGATGGTCAGTGCAAAAAGGCTAGAGGCCTACTCGGATCACATATCCAAACCCTTAGTGTCTTGGGAGCGCACGGTGAAAATCAATGATCCACGATATTTGGTCCCATCGCCCCGTCTCACGGACTTACGGCAAGGGCTAAGAATGCCCAGCCGTGCTGCGTAATTATCTCATGGGTATCCTCCAGATCTACCCGACTTCACATCACTCGCGGGTACCCCTCGGGGCCGACCCGTTTTTAAGATGGTTCTGGGGTAAAGTCAAGGTAACCATGTGTCCATAACACCAAGGGGGAATCCAAGAAATCAGCCTTGATGGATTCCACTTGATGTAACTGTCAAGGTCAACTTGGAGGAATCACCCTCAAGGGTTCACTCTTGATGTGTTGCACGACAGAGTCATTATCGGGAGTGGTGAAGGAGGAATCACCCTCTGTAGTCCACGATCAATTAACTACACTTCAGAGATCTCATCAGAAGTGCTATACGAGGTATCACCCTCGGCACTCGATAGTAACCCTGCAGTGTCGTACAACTAAGGGGGGTGTGATGTGATGTGTCGGGCTCAGGACGTCGATCACGTTGATCGAGTCATCGAACATAGGAGGGGCCAACAGGAACAGGAACAAGGTGGTTCACTAACCAACCTATACTAAGCATATAGGATAAGCAGGTAGGTAACAATAGCAGGTTACAAAACCAGGCTATACATTAGAATAGGTACAAACGAACAACGGTAGCAAAATATAATGCAAGAATGAGAGAGAAGGAATGGGCGTTATAGGAATGATCAAGGGGGTTTTGCTTTCCTGGAAGCTTTGTGATAGAGTGGCTCAACGTCAGAGATGTAATCATACTCTAGAGCAGCGTTAGTCTCGGTGTCTACCGGAGAGAAGAGGGGGAAGAAACAATAAATATAATGCAAACAAGTGGATCACAATGCATGACAAGGCAATATGCAGTGCTAGAGGTGACCTAACGCTCTGCTAAACGATACAGACGAAGAGGGAAAACATCTAGGGATGTTTTCCCAATGTTTGGCATTTTCCGGACAGATGAATCGGATGGGAAGGATCCATGTTCATCATGCTAGAAGCATGTGACAAATGAATGGTTATCATATTCAGATTTGTTACATTTTTCTGAGCAACTTTCATATATAAATGATTTTCATTTGATTTATAGATTATTTATAAGAATTTTCAAAGATTTAAACATTTTCTAAAATTATTATTATTTAAATTAATTTGAAAAAAGATTTATTGCATCAACATGATGTCAGCAGTCAACCGAGCTGGTCTAGGTCAAACCTGACAGCTAGGTCCCACATGTCCTTGACAGAGGGGCTAACAGAGTTTAATTTTAATCTAAAATAGCTAATTAAGTTATTGGGCCCACCTATCCTTGAATAATTAATTTTAATTTGTTTTCAGTTAATTAGGGGGGCTGGTCCCACTTCTGAGTGGCTGGGGCCGCCCAGTCAGCACAGTTGACTGGTCAAACTAGTCAACTGGGCCCCTGGGGCCCACTTATCATTGACCTAGGGGTGGCCCCGGCCAGGCCACGTCGGCACGGCACCGGCGAGGGCTCCGGTGACCCGCGATCTCGCGCCAGAGTTGCCCAGAAAGCGCACATGGAGTTTTCGGACCCGTGGGGTGGCGCGTTCGAAAGAGCGCTCGAAGGCGCGTCGCTTGGTGGCGGTAGGAGCAATCAGTATGCACTAAAAAATACACTTCCGTGATGATACGTGTTTTTCAGAGTAGGTCACGTTTTCTGTCATGCATGGACATCCATGACAATTTTATGACAAAATCAAGATAGTCATACCTATGCTGTCGTAGAAGTGTTCCGTGATATTACCAAAATTATCGTCACGGAAGTGTCCACTTCCATGATGATAAATTGCGCGTCATAGAAGTGCTTTCGTCAAGGGTGACCGACACGTGGCATCGACCGTAACGGGTCACCGTTAAGCTATCGGGTCCGGTTTTGGATCCGATAACCCGTTAACAGCCCGGACCAATGGGGATTTTCCACGTGTAAAATTCTAATTGGCTGGAGGAAACACGTGTTGGCTCAACGTTCGGACAGATGTCATCCACTCATTGGACAGGAGGTGCCTATGATACCTCGACACGTGGCACGGCCCAACAGAGGCCCATTCCGGTGAAAAGGCCGGCCTAGCAAAAGGCCCTCCATGTTTTTTGAGACACTAGTGGGCTGGCCTGTTAACAGTCTGCCATGTTTTCGGTCAAATTGAGGCCCATACCAGATCAGGCCCGTTCACAACCTGCCATGTTTTGGGCCAAATTACGGCCCATATCGGATCAGGCCCGTTAACAGGCCACTATTCTTTTGGGCCCATACGAAGACAGGTTTGTATTTCAGCCTGTTAAATGCCCGTTTACTAGTTCGGCCCGATAATAGTTTTGGACTGTTAGCGGCCCATGGTGCATCTGGGATGTTGTCGGCCCGGTTTAACTTTAGGCCATTTAACAGCCCATGTAGAAACAAGGATATTTCTTGTCCGAAGTAACTTTAGGTCTCTTAACAGCCCGTAGTCTTGGTGGATAAATTTCAGCCCAACTGGCCTATAGTCCTGTTAATGGCCCATGTAACAGTTGGGCCTAATTATAGCCCGCGTTGAATCCGACATGCTTACAGCCTATCTGATGATGGCCCGTGACACTTTTAGGCCTATGGCCCGCGTAGATACCGGCCTGCTTAAAGCCCATAAATTTATTGGGCCAAACAGGCCCGAGATATATTTTGGCCTGTTAACTGCTCGTCCTATTTGGGCCAAACATGGGCCTTAGGCAATTTCGGCCTGTATTGGCCCGTGATTTTTTCGGCTCAACGCTAGCCGAATCTAGGTTTTAGCCTGTTAAAAGCCCATGGTATTCTCTGGCCCAGCTGGACAGAGCTTTACTCGGCTTATTAAAGGCGGGAAACAACTATAGGTTTAGACCTGCTAATGGCCCAAGATGATTATAGGCCCAGGTTTTGGCCCATATGAGTAACGGGCCGGCCTGAAGACCGACAACACTGAGATCCACTGAACCTTCTGGCCTAAATTACAACATACTGACCAAGAATAAACCTAGACTATACAACAAAGAAATTACAACATATTACATCCCCTCGGCATCAAAGTTCGGCGCCAGTGATAATAAAGGGCAACCAGACAGCAGATTACATAAACTGGGCAGGTCACCACCAGTGGAAGTTAACAGGAGGACAAAATAATAGACAGAACTGACAGCACTTCAACACAGTTCAAGAAAGGTTAGCCCGGCCCAGGAGCTGCAGCGCAAGCAGCTTAGCAACCTGATGAGACTACGCTTCTTTGGCATTCATATCCACCAACTTAAGTTGCATAGCATCAATAAACGTCCTGTACTTATGGTTAATCTTGCATAGATATTGGAGTTCCAGTCGTATTTGAGCGGAAGCATCTATTTCTGCTTGAATTTCAGACTGAAGAAGTCGAACAGATTCAGACGACGACTTCATCGAGCTTGTGTCACTGAGTAAGTTTGACACTACATCAAGATGTGACTTCGTGGTTGTATCCCTAGCCTCAATATGTGTTGCCTTCTCCTCTAGAATATGTGTTAGAGGGACAAACAATGGGTTCGTCTCACTATCATTGTGGCAGTTCTTCCTAGCAGCAGTGTTGTCACCTTGAAAGAGAAACAAGTAGGTAGATAACAGGTTTTGCACGTATAAGCGCTGCCAATTCATCTCATTTCTTTGTCAGAAATAAAGAGACATGGTTTAAATTAGCATTAACATAATAGGCATTGTTCATAGTTAAGACGACAGGAAATGGCATTATGCAGGAGCGTCCAGCTTCACCAGACCACTGGATTACAGATCAAGAACACAAGCATAGATGTAGTTCTAGACAACGTATAAGCATGAATGGTGTGTGCACTGTCAATTTATACCATTTTATATTGGTAAATAAAGAGACACGATTTAAATAACATTAATATAATATGGCATTGTTCATAGTTGAGACATAGCAGGATATGACATTGTATTGTTGTTGGTAGTCTCACCACACCACTAGATTACAGATCAAGAACACAAGCATAGATGTAGTTCTAGACAACGTATAAGCATGAATGGTGAGTGCACTGTCAATTTATACCATTTCAAATTGGTAAATAAAGAGACACGATTTAAATAACATTAATATAATATGGCATTGTTCATAGTTGAGACATAGCAGGATATGACATTGTGTTGTTATTGGTAGTCTCACCACACCACTGGATTACAGATCAAGAACACAAGCATACACATAGTGCTAAAGAAGATAATTTGCTATGTTTAGTTTAATTTACATGGTACGAATAAGGAACTAGATTGTACAACTAAAGACTGAAATTGAGAAGGACAAACTTATGTTTATGTACTTCTACTTTATAAACTTTGAACAAGCGATTTGATGTAGATGACAAAAATAAACAGCATTTGCACTCATAGCTATCCAAATATAAACAACAAAGTTTGAAGGCTCGAGGAGGAAAAACTTACATTAGTAGTGAAGACAGGCTCTATAAAGGCCTTGTCCATATTGATGAGGGGGCAATTCAAGAAGTTTACCGCACACTCTTCTTCAAGAGTATTTCCTTTATTCTACATTTTGTTAAGAGTAAATATAGATGTGAAAATATAGGAACAAATGGCGATTATTTAACTTAAGATGTAGAGTACAAATCTAAATACAGCATACAGATAGAAGGCACTGACAAGAGCAATGTGGAGCTAAACTTCTTCAGTAACATTGGTTTTATTCAATATTTTGCCAAGAGTAAATGTAGATCTGATGTGTAGAAAAATGGAGGACAAGGGAAAATAAGCTGCAAAGTGTACATGAAGAACTAGCTGACAAATATAAGTACAGTGATGAAGGACAACAGATACTTACAAGAAGAATGCAGAACTAAATTTCTTCATAGGCATTGGGTTTATTCTACATTAATTTAAGCATTAATATAGATCTGATAATTTGGAGCGAACAGTGGATAAGCAAGCTATAATGCACAATGATGTCACATAATCCACCAGGTATGAATGTAAGGACAACGATAGGACAATAGGTACTCACAAGAGCAAAGCAGCGACCATCATAGTTACGATATCCTAGGTTTTACGGCGCTGGTACGATCGCCAATATATGTCGGGTGCTATGTGATTTCTCCAGTAGCACCACCTTTTTCAAGGACTTTTCTTGTACTCCTTCAGGTTCTGCAATCACCCTCTTCCTTTCGGATGTCTGAAACACAAGAACAACATTTGAATGGAAAAACATGGTATGACGAGAAATGGAATAGGTGTTGATAATGGATGGGCATGGCATCTTCACATATATCATGAGTAAACTAAGCAGATGGTAGTGCAGCGAAGCAAAAGAAATGCAAGACACCTTATGCAAGATATGTGCAACCAATAAAACCTTGCCAAATTAGATCAGGCACCTTATTGGGTGAACAGGATAGGCCATCTACCTTTGACTCCTTGAGCTCAGAGTGGTCATTAGGATCATATTCTGAATACGAATCTATAGGTCGGGAGCATCTGACTTTCATTGCATCCACAATGGACCTCAATCCCTTGATGCCAAGTTTGTTACCCATTGAACTGTTCCGCAATATTCTTCTGATGTGCGCATTCTTATATTCATTGTGATCACGTACAATATCTGTAAAGCATGAAAAAACAAATAGTAGTGAGGTTATCTTTGTAATGCAGAGGATATTGTAATATAATAGAGGCTCCCTGTAAACCCTTGTGTGCTATCACTGGATTCTGATGAGGGAGCCCATGTGTGCTGTAATATGGTGAGTAGATTAATATAATCTGGCACAACTACACAAAAAATAAGCTCCCTGTTGGGGGCCCCGGATGTAAGGATAGTTGGCAGACGATAGGTTCATAATATACCGTATAGAAAGTTTATTGCCAAACCATGATAACGAGAGCGCAGAGCCAGTAGGCAGATTGTAGTGTAGATAATAGGGGTACACCATGACCACCATAAATAAATCGGGAAAGCGGAACTGGCTGGAAAACATAGTGTTTTGCCACTACTAATATGCAGCCTATAGATCACCTACAGGCCAGCTCTATTCATCTAAATGCGCACAGCTGTTACTATCAGTTTAGTCTATCAAAGACCGCGCGGCTCCCACCATTTCCGGGGTATTATGGCAGACCAACTCGAAGTGCGAAATCATTTAGCAGAACCGGCCCAATAGAGGTGTCGACTGGAGATGTCCCTGCTCCCCTTCCTGACAAGGAACATATTGTGCTTACTAAAGAAGAACAGAAGAGGAACATGTTAAAGAACAGAAGAGGAAGCATATTCTGCATGTCTGCATGCAAGTGACGTGACTTTTGTCATTTGGGTCAGTCGACCATTTCAGGCGGTTGGATGAAGATCCTACGTCTCCTAACCCTTTTTTTGAAAGGTGAATGACAGTGGGAGAGGCTCCCACTGACTTTGTATTACTCACAAAGGAACAGTTACATATGCGTTACAAAGGGTTTTTGTGCCCCCCCGACCATGCAAGCTAGCTACAACCCTAGTGACCCAAATTTACAATGTAACTAGACAGGAAGGGGCGAAGTTCCTCTCTGCAGTTATGTGTTAGCAACTCCAAGAGATGCTTGAATCTAGCCAGCCATGCTCCGAAGGAATGCTGAATCCCTCTGAAGTGTTGGTTGGTTCTCTCCATCCATAGACTCCAAGCAGCCAAAGAAATATATCCATGAAAAGAGGTTGCCTCCAGTTATCCCTACCCCCACGCAGCAAAGCCAATCTGTTGGCACTATCGGCCATGCCAATCCAACTTTACTCTAGCAGTGTTGACTAAAGGGGCAATTGAAGAACAGATGTTCCACAGTTTCCTCGGGAGGGTTTTGACAGAACATGCATGTGTAGGTGCCCCCCCCCCCCCCGCGACAGCAAAATGTCTGCGTTTGAGCATATTCCTGGTATTCGGACGATCAACTAGGAGTAGCCACCCGAACATCTTGAATTTGATCAGGCTCTTGGCTTTCCAGAGCCAACCGAATGCCTCATCTGCCACAACCTGCTTGTAGCAGTGATTATAGAATTTCTTGGACGAGAAACGGCCGAGCGTGCATTCCCAAATGTCACAACGGTCGTTGGCCACACGAATTTGCGTCGACCCCTGCTGGATCTCTTTGATTTCCTCTCTCGCCTGGATCGAGAGAGGTCAACTAAAGATCATGGCTGGGTCAGTTGCAGTAAGAACCTTAACAATGGAGTCATCTTCATTCAAGCAAAATGAGAAAGCCCGTGGGTACATGTCCATGAGTGGGGAATCCTGACTACTATCAAACCAAACATCTTTCCAAAATAAAGAGCTAGAGCCATCCCCCGGGGTGACTTTGGTGATCCCCCGGAAGACCCCACTGAGTTGCATCACGTCCTTCCACCAGAAAGAGCCCACTACATCAGTTGCATGCGGTATTTTGTTTCTGTAGTAAGCGTCCCAAACCAGCTCCACCCAGGGGACATCTTCATGATTATAGAATTTGAATGGATGTTTCAGTAGAAGGGCAACATTCTGTGTTTTGATATCAATAACACCAAGGCCTCCGCAGCGTTTTGGGCGGCAGAGAAGTTCCCAGGCCGCAAGGGAGTTGTTCTTGACCCCATCGTCAGAATGTTTTGCCCAGAGGCAATATCTGCGCAGTTTGTCCAGATGCTCGATCATTTTTGGGTGCAATTTGATTGTGCACATTGCATGTATCAGCATCGAAGTCACAACAGAATTGACCAAAGTCAGTTTGGCCCCGGATGACATCAGCGACAATGCAGTGGACGTCTTCCTCTCGACTACATGTACTAGCGGCATGAGATCAAGAACAGTTGGCCTCGTCGTCCCCATTGGGAGGCCGAGGTAGGTGAAAGGCATGGAACCAACAGAACAGCCAAAAACCCCAGCCAATTTAGAAGCACGCTGGTGATCAATGTTAATGGGTATAAGAGTTGATTTCTGGAAATTGATCTTCAGCCCAACCGAAACAGCATAATCCTCCAAGATAGTTTTCATACGGGCAGCCTGTTCAGGACATGCCTGCATAACCAAAATCGTGTCATCAGCGTATTGAACAATGGGGAAGTCACCCGCACTGTCACGAGGGAGAGGAAGCTCAACTAGTCCTCTAGCGAAAGCATCATTAATTGCTGCTTGGAGAAGGTCAGCCGCAAGGACAAAGATCAACGGTGAGAGAGGGTCACCCTGTCGCACACCACATTTACAATTAAATTTCCGACCAGGAACTCCATTAAGGAGTACAGAAGAAACCCCCGAGCCAAAGACCGTTTTCATCCATCTGAGCCATTTGTCATCAAAACCCATGTGCTTCATGATCTCCATCATGGGGGCGTGCTCAGTCGTGTCAAACGCCTTAGCAAAGTCTAACTTGAGGAGGATAATTTCCCGCGCTGAGGTATGGCATTGATGGATGTATTCAAACGACCACGCCAGGCAATCTTGGATTATCCTCCCTTTGATGAAACTGTACTGGTTTTTGTGGATGATTTTGAGGATGACTTTCTGCAGCCGGTTAGCCAAGATCTTTGTGATGATTTTCAGACAACAATTTAGTAAAGTAATTGGTCTATAATCATTTGTAGTTTCTGGAGAAGAGATCTTAGGGATCAAGGTGATGTACCCCTCACTAATGCTGGTGATATCTAGCCCTCCAGCATGAAAGGCATGGCACAGCTTATAGAAATCCGACTTGATGATCTGCCAGCAGCTCTTAAGGAAACAACCATTAAAACCATCAGGGCCCGGAGCCCTGTCACTCGGCATTTCCTTAATTACAGTATCGATCTCTTCATTGGAAAAGCGTGCCGATAATTGATCCAGTCCCTCGATCCAATGAAAGATTCTAGAAAGATCAAAACGCATGTTAGTGGGTTTAGAAGAACCCAAACGTTCCTTATAGGTTTTTAACAGCACCCCCTCCTTGCCAACGTGGTCATGGATTTCCACAGCATCATCACGAAGCATGGCAATAGAATTGTGTCTATATCTCTCAGTGGCCAGAGATTGAAAGAGCTTGGTGTTTTCATCAGCAAATCTGAAATACCTGATCGTGCATCTTTTCCTCCAGTACTCATTCTGAAACTTTAGCAGTGTCTGCAAGTGAGATTTCAAAATCCTCCTAAAGTTTGACTCCTGGATAGATAGAGGTCTTTTGTCCTCGAGATTATCCATCATAACTAAAGATTCATTACTGTTCTGGATCATAATTTTCAGCTTTGAGATACCTCTGCTCCATCTCTTGAGATCATATCTCAGAGTTTTCAGTTTTTTACAAATGCGGGCAGCAGTGTTCGGGGCATGGCATGCCTTGGACCAAGAGGCGGCAACCACATCCATAAACCCAACATGGTTAACCCAAAAATTCTCAAAGCGGAAGAGCTTGGACTTGGGGATATTAGATTCAATTGCAACCACACACGGAATATGATCAGACACCGGTTTCCCCAAAGGCAGGACCGTCGTGTTTGGGAAGGAGGTAGTCCAACAAGAGGAAGAAAAGAACCAATCGAGCTGTTCGAGCAGGGGGTCGTCTTGCATGTTGCTCCAGGTATATGCTCTGCCCTTCACAGGTAACTCCATCAGAGACTGCGCTCGAATGATTTCATTAAACAGCAACATGTCCGCAGCGTCGCCCCCAGGCTTGTTTCTATTATTCGTGGAACGAATAAAATTGAAATCTCCAAGGATCAACCAATTTTCATCATCAGGTATATTTAGGTCAAATAACCAGTTAGTAAAATCCACCCGACGCTGACCAGAGCATGGACCATAGACATTGATCAATTTCCAAGAATCACTAGACTGAGTAGCAACAAAAGAGACACCCACAGCAAACGAGTCAACATACCAAGGCGTGCCCACAAACACAGAACTATTCCATATTATAATAAGACCACCAGAGGCACCCACTGATGGTGCAAACACAAATTTATCAAAACGCTTAGGGAAGAAAGTTTTAATAAACGCCAGAACAAAAGATTCACGCTTAGTTTCCCGAATACATAGCATAGAACAACCGCTAGTATCAGTAGCATTCCTAAGAGCCAAAGTCTTAGCATCATAGTTGATGCCCCAGAAAATTCAGTTGCCAGCTCTAGTGGGCGAGCGCTGATCATCCAGCAGCTTCTCGGGAGAAAGAACATCCTGCGCAATCCCGCAACGGCTACCCATCTGTTGAAGATCTTCAATCGACGTAGGAGGGGGACAAGCACCATTCATAACCTGCACGGGGGCAGCAGCCAAAGAAACAGCTGTGATAAAAGAGGTCTCGCGTGGTTTCACCCGTGACTTAGAGCGCTTGGTGTCAGAGACATGATTGATCTTGAAGCCATCATACTTGTTAGATCGAGTGCTTCTTCTGACAGTGGTTGTGTCTAGAGGCACTAGCACATTGCGGGGCTGAGGAGCATTATAAAGAGAAGCAGAAGCAATCACCTAAAGAGCAGTATCTTGATCTGACAGGGGCACTGACTGTAACTCTGCATCTTCACAAACAAATCGTGAGATCGCCTTGAGACCAGGAGAGCGAGCCGCCATCTCCCAATCAGTATCTATCACTTCAGACCTGGGCTCAACAGACTCCTGCAGCAGAGACGAGGGTATGATGACAGCCCCCAACTGAAAGGTTGAACTGAACACCGCTGACATAACATCACGCTCTGGGACCATGCCTTCAAGCCAGGCAGCCGCAGCAGCATTCAGTTGGTTCTGGAGAAACTTGAACGGGTTAAGAGGTAACATAACAGCCTTAGATTGCTGAAAGGTGAGGGTCGGCGTATATATGCGTTTGAGCATCCCTCCCATCCAAAGCAACAGCGCATGATCAACAACCACAAAGAAATTAACTGAATCCCCTCCTGCTCTGACAAACGCCAGTCGTGCAGCAGGATTCCCCAGCACAAAACCATCAGCCAGCGCTTCCACCGCCTGAAACTCTGAATCAGAAGACCAAATATCAGACAGGTTGTCCTGGACATTGTTTTCTGGGTCCACACCATCCATCAGGGACGGCCCGTCGTACTGGAAGAAATTTTTAAAACTGAACCCTGTGTATGGCGGAGGAACCACGGGCCACATAGGCCAACCATTTTCCTGAATGTGCTCCTGGGCAGGTTCCGGGGCGTTCCATGCCTCTTCATTCAGAGCCTCTTGTGCAGTCATCTCATCAATTCTTGCCTACTTCATGAGGGTGTAGTATGGAAGCTCATATGGGTGGGGTGATGCATTCAGAAGGGGAGGAACATCCTCATTACCAACTAAGCTGGGAATAGTATTTCTGCCATTCAGAACATACACAGGGACAGACCAAGTTCGAGCAAGACCTGGCAGCAAACCAACCCTGGTAACCAACAGACTATGCGTCACCTCAGCAACATCTTTGATATGACACTTAACCAGAACTCTAGCTTTGTTGTGACCCGGGCGTGGCCAGACAAGAAGTTTTCCAAAGTTAGAGACAGCCTTATGAATATAGTGTTCAGTCTGATAGTCCATTGGGAAAGCGAGAAACATGACCCAAACCTCATATTCAAAAGCAGGCATGCGCATATTGAAACATTCGTCATGGGGGACTAAAGAGAAAGTAGAATCCTCAGTCAGAGCGTGAGGCCCCTCTCTAATGGCAGCATCCCTACTCTCCATATCCGCAAAAACCACACATCCAATTCCCAGCGGGTAAATAAAATCATCCACCAAATCATACTCTAGATCAGGGACTGGAGGATGGACTGAAACAATAGCGTACCTGTCATGGTTAAGGGGCGGATCATCTACCACCATGACATGGCGCTGGACTCGATGAGCAGGGCCACGGTCGAAGGTCGATCCAGCTGGAGCGAAGGCAAACGGGCGCACTGGGAAGTTCGCCATAGCTTGAGTTGCCGGAGGTTTGGTATCCGCCCGAAGGGAGATTGCCAATGACGGACAGAGATTGCTCTGAGA
This sequence comes from Triticum aestivum, assembly GCF_018294505.1. Lineage (NCBI taxonomy): Eukaryota > Viridiplantae > Streptophyta > Magnoliopsida > Poales > Poaceae > Triticum > Triticum aestivum. Next base: position 286,604,359 of record NC_057811.1, read on the forward strand.
CGAAGGCGATGGGAGCGGGGCCGATGAAGGTGGGGGTGGTGAGCTTGAGGAAGACGTCGGCTCACCTGATTGGGGTTTTTGGCAGGCTGAATTGACTACACCCTGACCGGGGAGGCGTATCGTCAAGCAATGGGGGGTGGCCACGTCCGAGGAGCGTGGGATTTTCTGTTTCTGTTTCCAAACCCAATGAGCACGCGTACCCCTCACAACACGGGCCATACCAACAACCATAGAATTTCCAAACGCAAACACACCCGACTCACCCCGAGGCAAGATCCTCTCAGATTTTGTTAATTGTAGTGATTTTTGTGTCCAAGCCCAATGAGGTAAAAATTTGCAAGATCTGGGCTGACGGGCCGCATGACCCAGACAGTGGCAAAGCGTACAACGACAAAGCCCAGGACAAAGCCTAGTCATGTGGTCAGTTGCAGAGCAAGCATTGCATGGATGACCTAAAGGGTCCGGGCCCACCTTGCATGGCACATGCTTGTGGGAGTTTCTACGTGAAGAAAAACAAGAACAATCCCCAGAAACATCCCCACAACTTTGACAAAAGTACCCAGTGCAAGTGTCTGCGACATGTCCAAGCCGATCACATATAGAACAATGTTTAAGCCTTTTGTGTATATAATCTTTGGTTGGAACTGATGAAATTTGTACCATGAGCTTAACACTGTCATTATCATAACCAGCCTGCCATCCATCCAAGATGGAGTAAAGAGTATCATCAGGGATGGACTCCCATGATCCCAAATTAAACAACCCACCTCGAAAAGAAGGCAACTTGGCTGGATTATCGGAGGAGATAGGTAGGGATATGGACCCAATCCGAAAAATATCCGGAGAAACCGGAGCCAGAAAACTACCAAAAGAGATCTCAGCAGGAGGCTCACCGGAATGCAAGTCCGTCGGCGGCGGGATCAAACCCAAATTCTGAAACACTGGAATAGATGCAGGATCCATAGGCACATTATGTTGTGAAGATAACCATTTAGATTTGATAGCCGGACCAGGTGAAGAAGCCAAACCAGTCAGCTCAGAGTCTGCATGCCATGATTGAATCCGGGGGTGATCGTCCATACCACGGTGCAAATGAAAGTAACAGATAAAATCCGGCCAAATACGGTCCCGTAGACCAAAGATAAAGTGACCCACTCGATTTGATGCCACCGAGAACCGGAAATGACGATCACCCAAGCGAACAACATTGAAACCATCACTAAGCCCTCCAATACATGATTGAAGAGTCAAACCAATCGAATCCACCGAGAGGGGAAAAGAGGCCGAGGAGAAGGAAACTTCAAGGAAGAATTCCTTGGAGCCGGGGTTGGGGACGAAGTGGACCGTAGATCCAAACCGTGCACGCACCTGTGCCTCGACCTTAAGGCCGGGGGAGAAGTCCCAATGGAGGAGGCCGTCCATTGGATTCGCCGGATGGAGGTCGTAGGGTTAAATCCTAGAATCGCCATGGGAGTCGCCAGAGGTGGAGAGGAGAGGGGTGGGAGACTCCATCTCTCATCATTGTCTCCTAACCCTTCTTCTTCCTCGTCTCTGATTCTTCCCATACAGAACACCGCACAGGCCGCCGGCCGAACCACCGGCCCCGACCCCCCCCAGAACCGCCCGCACCACCTGTGTTCCTCCGCCACCCCCACCCCCACCCCCGCCCCCACCCGCGTCGAGTTTTCTTCGTTCGGCGAGGCCCCACCACCGCCCCTCACAACCACCGTCCCCACTCGAGCCCCTTCCTTCGCACCGGTGAACTCCGGCGAGCTCTCAAAAATCGACTGACCTAATTTTTAAATTTAGTCTACTGTCATTTAACTAGTGTGGAATATAAAAGGGGAAAACCATAAGCATTGCGAGTATAGTGTTGAGCGTGCCATGGTGGATCTGAAGGTGCAAACTGGACAAAGGCAACTTCACAACCAATGTTTGCTTTCAACTAGCAAGTAAGTGATGGAAAATAAATCAGAGTAAAGCAGCGGCGATCTATTTTCTTGCTGCGATAAATAAGTTGAGCAGATACGAAAGAGTACCGCCTCTGGTGCGCGCCGTGTATGCATCTGCTGAGAATTTGACGGTGCTGCGGTAGCGATGGCTGTCAGCGGCATGGAAGCATATCTAGGAGGGTAGACGGTGGTGGCGGGGCACGGTGGATGAGACAGTCGTAGGAGCGGCGCCGACAAGGTGGACGACGACGGGGATGAAGCAAGAGGACGGGATGCAAGGATGCCGGTCCGAAGCCATGGATGAGAGAGGTTGATCTCTTGTAGTGGCCGACTGCGTTGGGGTATCAGCTCCGGCATGGTGGAGGAGGACGGCGGTGGATGGGGTGGCGGGCAGAGGAGGCTGTGGTGGAGAGGGTGTTTTGGTGCCCACGAAGTACGAATGGGGAAATGGAGGGAGAGAGGAAGGGGGAACCATGTCTTCAGGGCGCACTTGTCTCAAATGCAAGGAAATTTACAAACTTAGGCCCCGTTTAAAATTTCCTACATCACAGCAATATTAGTCGGTCGGGGATAGGACGGTAATCTCGCATACGCCGAATATTTGCCGACGAGAGTTTGTTTTTGGCGCCCACCGTGTATGAATCGGGGAGGGAGTCGATTTCGGCCGAGGAGACACTGTGTTTTGGCGCCCACCGTGTATGAATCCGGGTGAGAGGCGGTTATGTCACGTTTGAGTGAAATTACAAACCTACCCCTATCGAAACCTATAGAAATCGAGCCGATAGGCTTTGCGTGTCAGGGATAGGCAGTAATTTCCATCTCGCAGATTTTGGTTTCGGATGGTTACTGGGACTTTCCCCGCTTCGTTCAAATTTTTGCAGAGCAAGAGTGCACGTTTACCATGCCAACACAATTCGAATCCAGTTTGTATTATATTTTTGTTCGGGCAGGATCCATTTGCGATTGGAATAAAATTCTATATACATCATTTTTTATATATACTTTCAAAAGACAACACCCTTTATACATAAATATGGTTTACAAATGGCATGATCTCAGTTTCATAAGGCTATATCCATCTTAATTTGGATTTCCAAATATTTGAAACCACTTTATGTTGAAATCCAATGTATGCATTCCTCGCTAACTGTCTCCAATTAATGTGTGTTTCATGCGGTTTTTTTACTTCTCAAACATGTATAATATGTTTCACACACGCAACATATAGTGTAATCCCGTTTAGACATTAATTGCATATAAATCATGCATTGTCTCTAATTAAAGAATCTATGGATCACTAATATTGATAAACTATATAACATTACACGTGTCCCTAAATTCAAATGAATATGCATGTTTCATACACCAATTTGCGTTATGATATTATCGATGTCATGATCTCTAGTTTAAATATTTGAATCCCCTTTAATCCAGATATTCGTCTCATATAGCTATCACTCATGCTTATATAGGAATATCTCTCTAGACCTATACGCGTTCATCGTCTCTCGGGTATCTCTCGTGCTACCTGTATGTCGACAATGATCTTTTATCTTAGCAACACACTGACGGTACTCTCTCCCTCGACCTTCATCACTCTATCTCTTTCTAAGTATATCTGGATCCCTGCTATGTGTCTCTAACTATAATTCTCCATGTGAAATCTCGTTCTCTCACACAAACACAAACTTCGTCTCCCGGGTTCTCATTTCTCTCTACTATTCCCCTGTGTGCCACTCACACACCCCCTCTCACACAGAGATGTCTTTCGCTCCTTAGATGTGAGAAGCTACGACTCTTCCTCTTAAATATCTCTTTCTCACACACAAACACAAACTTTGTCTCCCAGGGTCTCATATCTCTCCACCATTCTCTTGTATGTCGCTCACACACACTCTGTCTCCCTAGAGATATCTTGCGTTCTCTCATATGTCTCTCTAGCTATCACTCTCGTTGTGAAATATCTTTCTCTCTCGCAAACACAGAACTCCGTCTCTTGGGATCTAATTTCTCTCTGATATTTGTTTGTATGTGACTCACATGCACACTCTCTCTATCTCTCTCACACCCACACACATAACTCGGCCTTCTGATCCACTCGACTCCTATCTCTAACACACACCAGCTAGCATCTTTATCTTTCTATTTATCTGTTTCTCCATCAACCTTCTTTCTCGCCCTCACTCTTGCTTCCTATCACGCACACTATATATGTTTCTCTCTACGTGCAGTCAAGTGCCCTCTTTTTATCTTTCTCTCACACACATAACTTCACCCTCTGAACCACCCAGCGGTCATCTCCAACACTCAAACTAGCCGATGTCCCTCTATCTAGCATGTCTATCTCTGTATCTATCTGTAGTTTCTCCGTCAACATTTCTTTCTCGCACGCACTCATGCTTCCTATCACCCACACTATATATGTCTCTCCATACATGTATTTATAGGTTGATCTCTTTTGCACAATCGTTGTGTTTCGCTCCCTCTGCTCGCCATAGATGCATGCTCCAGCCCACGCCACTATCTCTTAAAGACAAAAACACATGCTCAATTATCGAGCCTTCTTCCCTGCACTCTCACATGCATGCATATTGTCATACTGGTCTCTCCCATATCGTTGATCTTATGACTTATGTCTTCTTTCTTTTATCTCGATCATTCTTGCGCGCACACACACACATCCCACGTATACATGTATACCTCTCGCACATGCATGTTCAAGGTCTCCTATGTCTCCATACATAGTTAGGTACCCTCAACCCTAACGCCACATCGAATCGTTCTCTTCTTGTGTGCACATAACTTCCGCCTGGATGGGTAAAACAGACACTCACACTTAACAATCTCCTTCTAGCTACCCCCCTCTCTCACTCTTCCCCTATATCCCCGAAACCAATAAGACCATCCCTTCGTTTAATTCCCGCCTACATGCACCATCGATATATAGTAGTCTTCCTCGGTGTCTCTCGAACAAACACGTTCTCTCGATGTCGACTCCTCTCACGCGCACACGCCTTCTCTTCCCTCTCTATGGTCCTTTTCTCTCTCGCACCCCCTTGTTGGTGGCCTCTGTCATACACTATGATGAAGCCACGCACACTTAAATTACATCCGCCACCGAGGACCCCGCGTCACACACACACACGCACCCCCCCACACCCCCACACACTAAGACTCCATCTCACACACACATGCTCTAGGCGAAGCATTTGTTCCTACCACCCTTCGTCCAACCTTACCCGTATGATAAGCAATCACCTTAATTTACGTGTATAACATGGACAAATTCCACTTTACTTTAGTAGTTAGCAAACTTATCATCTCTACTCTTATAAAAAACGAGTTGGTGATGATGGTGTGCCTGCCATCTTGTAATATAGACCGTCCGATCTATATCTGACGGATAGAAAGCAAACTATGACAATTTTACAAAAGATACCTGCACCTCTCTCCACATTTACAGACAAGGCCTTGCCTCGTTCATCGTCCTTATCTCCCACAACCTCATTGCTGAGCAATTAAAAAAGGAAGTCTCTGGAACAATCTAGCATGGTGGCCGCTGCCGCCTGCCAGCGCCGTCCATCCCCATGCCTCTGCCCAGTCCGACCACCAGTCACCACCACGCTCCACTCCTCCTCACCTTATCTCTCATCTTCAATTTTTTCGATGAAATTGTTGAGATACCAGTTTTCTGCTAAAATTCTTGAGATATCATTAGTTTTTACGAAATGGGATTACTCCTGCATGGGTCAATCACAACCACATATTGATGTTCCGTGCAATGCACGAGAATCTTGCTAGTAATTATATAACGCAAATCACGAGCAGGAAGTGACATTTTTTTACACAACCACATTAACATGGCCACGTAAATCACTAGCAAAAGTGTAATACCATTATACTTATATCCCGATGCAAAAGGTTGAGTACATGTCCGAAGAGTAGAGTCACACACACGCACTCTGTCTCTCAGAATCTCTCACACACACCAGTTACGTGACGCCCACTTAAGCAGACACGTATGTTACAATTTGTGCACCCGCGGGTACACATGATGGTGCGCATTTATTTAAGCCGGACGGCGAACCCAAACTGTAGCTGCATTCATTCCCCTCCCGCCGCCTCTTCTCTGGTCGCCGTAGCCCGGTAGTCATGGCCCGGCCGAAGGTAACGACATACGCCATACTCCCGTCGGAGCGGCGCTTTAATCTGGAAATTTTAGTGGTCATGCATGCATCTTTTTGTGCTAGCACTCCTATATAAGGGTTGACCGGTCGCTTCCCGCGGACGTGCGCGGGCGGTGGAAGAGGAAGGAGAATGGATGCGGGCTGTGGAGTAACATTTTTTTACCACATTTTCTTAGTAAACTGAGTGCAATAATTGAGTAGTTTTGCAAACTACCAATACTACACCTGAAACGGTTCAAAACCAATACCACCACCACGCCCGCGTCTGACCGCCCTGTCCGACCCAATGCCCTCCCTTGCCGGTGCGCGCTTCCCACGTGTAATGGTCAGCGCCAACCTCTCACTGGCGCCGGCTTTGAAGCAGCACGACGGCCGAGAGAGCGCCGCTTCCCGGTGCACGCGACTGCTCCGCGTCGAGGCTGGCCATAGTTTGGATGAGTCTCCATCATGGGGAGCCACACCAACTGCAATGATATGGACTCCCGTTGCCCACAGTTATGGATCATTCCATCTATGAAGAACACATGGGACTGGAACTACGAGACGGACATGTACCCAGGAGTGGACGTACAAACCTGAGTAATGTAGCGCAGTATGTGAAGTAGAAAGGCACAAATAGTATGAACATGCGTGGCATATAGGCATCTGTCTCTTACTACCACTAAATGTTCTACATGCAATGCCCGGTGATGTTATGGAGTACGTGCCTAAGTACTCTACTACTACTATATTAATTGGAGGCACATATTAGGTTATATATTTGTTCACGTGTATGCGCCGAGACCTTCCAACTAGACGTGTCTTTCTCTCCGGGTTGCACTTTGTATCGTTCATACCACTAGTACTACTACGTGTGGTCTCCGACCCAGAAGTGGAGACGCTCTACCACGCTGTTCGTGTCCCACTCCTTTCGCTGACGTGTGTGACATCCAGCACGTGTCGTGTTTGGCACTCCTTCGTCGTAAGAGTTGAAATGCTGGCATTCATCAGAAATAAAAAATAAATATAAATCAGCAGTGATACTATACCACACGGTTTCCTTGCTCCTCGATATCGGAAAGAATACTTCGGTTCACCGACATGTGGGACGTCGACCATCCTGGTCCACTTGCCATGCCCGCAGAACTCCAAGGGAGAGTCACCCCGGTCGTCGCGCCGCAGTAATTACTAATGAGCCGTCAAATCACAGGCCCAACCTTTCCCACTGTGATGTTGCTCGGACGAAGGAACCATCATGACTTCGTTGAATTCCACTTCTTGAAGAAAACTACTGTACCAGCAATACTGCTAGCTACAGTAGTTACTCCAGCAGAGGCCTCCTTTGGTTCATAGGATAGGAATTTTATAGGAACATGAAAATCATAGGAAGTGAGATGACATGTATCTCAATTCCTATAGAGAAAGAAATGCCATTTAATGCATAGGATAGGAATTCTTCCATTGAGTCTAGGCTAATGTATTGGTAATTTGCCCTAAAAACTACAGCAGTAACTAGTACTGGTACATGCTCGTAATTAATTAAACAAACATACGGGCGACACAGACACACACACTAACTACTAGTACTACTACTTCTCACATGCTGGCCAGACACCGTCGTTCTCCTTCTCGGCTTTGTCGGCGACACCCCACCGTGCTTGGATCTCCGCCGACCTCTCCGCAACAGCGCGTGCGTCCTCTTCTTTCTTGCGGTGGCGGGCCTCTCTTTTCTTGGGTGCTTTCTGAATTTTCCGCTCCCTCTGTGCGGCTTTGGCTGCCTCTTGCTCTACCGCCCATTCGGCCTTGGCAGCTTCAAATTTCGCCCACATAGGTGTGAGGTCGCGAGCGACGATGAACTCGGCACGGCGGGATGCCATCGCTTCCCTACCATTCTGTGTGCGGTCGTGGGCGGCGAGGAACTCGGCGCGGCGGGATGCCATCGCTTCCTTACCGGTTAGTGTGTGGCGCGGTGGCATGAACGACGCTTGGTGACAGCTCTGGGGTGGAGTGGCCGGAGAACCGTAAAGTGCATTGGTTTGTCAAGATCTCAAGGACAGAAGACGAAGGAAACTTGGATTCCCCTTCAATCCTGGTCATTTATTACCGAGTAAAATGTATTGGCGGTCATCGAACTTGTCTTGATAGCTCACTTTGATCATTGTATACGAGATATGGTGATTATACAGTCACTGGCTCGGCATATAGATCCGTATTTGTTTGGTTGACCAGTCAAACAGTCTGCATGCGCCTCATCAGCTCGTGTTCTTTATCTATCTATCTATCTATGCGGGACTACCTGTTTGTGGAGAAAGAAATAAAAACCAAAATTATGCGTATGTGAGGAATCAAACCACGGACTCGTCGCTGCAACGCACACTCGTCAGCCAAATGAAAATGAAATACTTTGCGTTCAATGCACAAACGGATTTTTTATATTATACATGATGCACACATTAGCGCACACCATTCATAGAGGCAAGTAGCATGTACGCGTGCGGACGGCCAGACACTCATGCTCACACTGTCAAACCATGCTAATGCATGCACGTCACCCTCTCAATCAAAGTCCTGCTCATGGCGCAACGCAAACGGCGAGCCCGTCACCTGTGCGCCCCGGCGGTGCCTGACATTACTGTTTAGACGTTTGCTGGAGGCCTCCGCGAACACCGAGCATGTATTCACCTGGCGCAACACCAACGGTCATACTCGTGACTCGGCGCCTTGCTCATGTATATCATCCATCACAATGACAATCTATAAAACAACCTAGCTAGAGAGGGCACTATGGTACGGAGTATGTACTATCGTGAGCAACCGATCATAGTGCCACTGCACACGAGTGTGTGTCTGATCGATTCATCCATTATTCGTAAGTTATGTGAGGTTGTGTGGTGTCTAATGGTGGTCGTCGAAGGCTAGCTGGCAACAAGAGCCGTTGCATGGACGCCTGGTTGTCAATACGTGCCACATACACTTCAAAGGCTCATCATCCATGAGTTCACATTTTACCACCACGCCAGCGTCTGACCGCCCTGGCCTACCGAAACCCCTTCCATCGGTAGCGTGCGCTTCCCGCCTGAAACGGTCACCGTCTCTCCAGAACGGCAATGACACATTCACCGGACTTAATTGCAGGTGCAGTTGGTGTGTCACTGACATGCGGGCCAGATGCCCGTTGGGCCCACATGTCAGTGATCCAACGCACCTGCGGTTAAGTCACCGAAGTAGCGTCCGCATTCACGCCTGATGTGACCTCTCACTGGCGCCAGCATTGCAGCAACGCGACGGCCGAGAGAGCGCCACCCGCGTGGCATCCCGGTGCAAGCGACTGTTCCGCGTTAACGACACCACGACCATCCTTCCGTCCGCTGCCCACATTAATGACATGCGGCTGCCAACGAACCTACTGCGGCGCCAGCCGTCCATCCGTCTTCCGCGGCTCATTGCCATTCGCCTGCTATATTAACTTGAGCCCCAGCTCCCAGCCATAGCCAAAGACCCACACTCATTCTCCTCCGGTCCCTTCCTTCTGTCAGCACCACTCCAACCATGGCCTCCTGGTTCTCCAAAGCTCCCTTGGAGATACTGTCGCAGGAGCAGATGAAGGACATCGGCGGCTCCGCTCCGGGCACGCTCCAAAGCTCTTTTGGACGTACTGTCGCAGGAGCAGATGAAGGAGATCGCCGAATCCCCCCCGGCCGCCCTCCGCCGCCACGACCACGAAGCCAGTGCGCGCGCGGGCCCAGCCGGCAGCGAGGAAGAGTAGTACACGGTAGGTCGCCGCCGCTCTGGTCCCAGGAAGGCCACCGCTCCTCCACTCAGTCGACGCCAAGCTTGGTGGGATAAACATCGGCGGACGATTAGCCGCTTGATAGCGACGTGGAGGCGGAAATGTTCAGAACCTTGTGCTCCGGAGGAGGAGGTTATCAAGGCGGATGAGGAGGAGGCAAAGGCAATGGCCGGCTTTCTCGGGTTCATGGCCGGACATGGTGGTCGGGCGCCGACGATCGTTTAGATTAGGTTTACATTAGGTTTTAGTATGGTTTGTGCGAAATATGTAATGAATTTCGTCCAGTTTATAGGAAAAGTTTTTGAAATGTAATGAATTTCATCCGGTTAATTTGAAATTTGCTTTGTTTGCATGAATTTTGTCCAGTTAGTTCATAAAGGTATCGAAAGGTATGCGGGCAGCATTAGATGGCATGCATCAGTGTCCTCGAACAGAGGCCGGTGTAAATTTGAGGGCCAGCGCTGGAGATGCCCTAACTATGATGCTATAATCGCTAACAGTGCTCCATTATTTCGCAGGGAACAGTCATCCCTTGATCAAAATCAGATCAGTCGTGTTTCGCACTCCTCCCACGTAAGAGTGTAGACTCTTGCTTACATAAAAATGGAGCAAGTGGACGGCATTGTAGCACGTCATATCACTCAAACTAGCCCGCCTAACGCATGGGAAAGCACCGCCCTCGTCATTTTGTTCTGGATTTCTATGATTGATCACACAAAAATGTTACGCTTTGCAAGTTCAAAAGGAAAAGGCGGCACACTTATGACTCGTACGCGTCGCACCCCCGACAGTCCGACTCGCACGCCGCTCACCAGAGGGGACACGCGTTGTCTTGCATTTTCACTGACATGTGGGACTGCAATTCATTAAACCGTCGATAGCCGAAATCTAATCGCCCGGTGGGCGTCGGCTGAGAAGAGAGAGACGGGCGAGGGAGAAGAGATCGCCCGCCCGCCATGCACGGACTCCAAGAAATATATGGTGATAATGTGAGGTGGGCCATGCGGGATTCCGGACCGCTTCCAAGCCCGCTTCTGACCGCCCTGGCCCACCAGAACCCCCCACCCCACCACCTTCCTGCGCACGCTCCCCCCTCAGATGCCAGCTGCCCGCATTCATAGGAAGTAGTACGAGTAAAATTCTGGGCTATAAGGGCATGTACAATGGTTGATAAGATAGTCTTATCATAAGTCTTGCATGTAATTTAGAGATGACAAAAAACATGTGTACAATGGATCATCTCTTAGCCTTATCTTCAATAACTAGTTATTCCTAAAAACATGGTGAAACATATTGTGCTAAGAGATCATCTCTTGTCTTTTCTTAAATAAGAGAAGACAAGCCTTTTCTTATGATTTCTCTTTCCTCCACCTCATCATTTATCCTATGTGGCATCCCTACAATAGAAACATTGTACATGCCCTAAGCCCGCTTATGTGGAGGAGAGAGAGGCATTGACAAAGTCAAGGAGTGGGATCTGCAGGAGCCCGTCTCTACACGTGCTCCTAGGTGTAAAAAAACTAATTCTAAAAAAAGAGGCAAAAAACAATTGTGTCTAAAAAAACAAAGGTAAAAACATTTGAGAGGAAATAGATAGAGAGAAAGTGAGAAAAAGTTGTAACCTTATAGCCAACCTTATTGTCAACACTATGGTAGTATTACATGAGGAAGGAGGGAGTGGTGCACATGCCAAGTTCACTGGGCTGCCGTGTTTCACACTCCTCCATTGTAACAGTAGAGACAATAGCTTTCATCAAAAATAAACAATGAATACTCGTTGCTCATCCACTATATCGGAAAGAATACTTTCATTCGCCGACATGTGGGATGTCAACCATCCTGGTCCACCTGCGATGCAAAAATTATCCTGGTCCACCCCGGTCATAGCAGAGGCTCAACCTTTCCCACTGTAAGTTGGTCGGACGAAGGAACCATCATGACTTCATTGAATTCCGCTTCTTCAAGAAAACTTATTGTACCCGCAGTACTGCTACCACACGCGAAGACTGGACGGCACTGTACCACGTCATATGACTGAAACCCACTAGGCCAAACTAGCCCGCCTAGGATTTGTACTCCCTCCGTTTCAAAGTTAGTAGTATAAAGTTGAGTCATCTATTTTGGAATGGAGGGGGTACGTCTCTGTACTGCTATGATTTTGTTTTGTATGTCTCTGTACTTTCGCTACGATTTTCCTACCCTATGAACCAAATGAGGCCTGAATGTATCCATGTCGACTATTGTTTGATCGATCGCTAAGCCTACAATTTTAGGAGCTTGGGCTATTGGCCGATCGACGACGGATCAGTATAAGCATACCACGAGCTCATCAGCCCCAACGTTTCTCTTCGATGAGTGTTTTGCAAGTACTATAGCTCGCACATTAGCTAGCCTACTGAGGGAGTCTTGGACTAAGGGGTCCTCGGGCGTCCGGCCTATTAGTTGTGGGCCGGACTGATGGGCTGTGAAGATACAAAGACCGAAGACTCTACCCGTGTCCGGATGGGACTCTCCTTGGCGTGGAAGGCAAGCTCGGCGATCGAATATGAAGATTCTTTTCTCTGTAAACCGACCTGATGTAACCCTAGATCTCTCCGGTGTCTATATAAACCGGAGGGCTAGGTCTGTAGAGACCCCAGACAGATAGATATAGTCATATAGGCTAGACTTCTTGGGTTTTAGCCATTACGATCTCGTGGTAGATCAACTTTTGTAATACTCATATTCATCAAGATCAATCAAGCAGGAAGTAGGGTATTACCTCCATAGAGAGGGCCCGAACCTGGGTAAACATTGTGTCCCCCGTCTCTTGTTACCATTGACCTTAGACACACAGTTCGGGACCCCCTACCCGAGATCCGCCGGTTTTGACACCGACATTGGTGCTTTCATTGAGAGTTCCACTGTGACGTTGAAGATAGGATCGATGGCTGGCCTTGTTCTTAAGGACAATATCACCTCCGGAGGAGCGCTGGCCCCAGGCCAAACCCTCCAGCTGGGCGGTTTTACCATGACCGCCCGTTCGGCCGTTGAGCCGACGATGACATCCCGGGTCATCGAAAATCCCCTTCGTATCGACTCCGAACACTCCAAGCAGATGGATCCAGCGGAGCTTTCGTCTTTAAACGAGCTCCTAGATTGCATTGCCACCCTGGGGGTCGCTACAGACTACGATCGAATTGGGCTTAAACCCGATCAGAGATAAATCAAATCTCCACTGATCACCCACCAGATAGCGGTAGTCGAGGAGCGAGACGACAACTCTTCCTCCATACTAAAGACGGACTATGTCCGGATCTCCGATTTCAAAGAGCCGGACACCCACCTGCGAGGAGATGCATCCTGCCATCCGAACATAGAATCGGGCGATGGGCCTAAGAAACCAGTGGATATCCCAGAGCCCGATCTGTTATGTTCGGAAGACCTTCAGACTCCGGATCCAAAATTGGGTCAGGGTTCGGATTTAAAACCACCCACCCACCCAAATATAAGCGCTCTCAGGAGCATACAACAACAGTATCAGGAAATGGTCCATCACTTCTGGGCCAGATTCCTTCTTGTCAAAGATAAGATTAAAGATTGCCGCGACGAAGACGCGATCTCAGCGTTCCACACCAATTGCATGGACGAAGGAATCCTTAACGCCATCAACCGCCGTCGCATATTACACTTCACTGACTTGGCAACTATCGTACAGAAGTACAGCGCAATGGAAAGCGCCTGGAAAACTCAGGCAGCCCGTTGGGAACCATCGATCCCCACTCAACCCCTCGTTCAGGCGAAAAGGGCGCACCCTCGTGGCACGCCCGGTCAAATAGAAAAGAAATACAAGCCCACTATGGGGCACGGAACCGTTCTGGAAGGATGGCTCGATGGGCCATGCAAAATACACACAACGCCGGATAACATACCAACTCATAGCCTTAGAGCATCTTGGATACTCTGGCAAGTGGCCAAGAGCGGCGAGGATATCCTCACCAAGAATACAGCAGAACACCCCCCGGAAGACAACAACCTCAAAGTATTGATGGTCTTCGAGACATTTGCTTCAAACAATAGGCGCAAATGGGCACTCCGCGAACTCGCCGAAGTCTGCCAAATCATAGCAATAAACCCTTGGAACGACACGGCTATAACTTTTAATGCCAGTGATGAACCAAAATACAGGACAGTCCGAGCACCAGCCGCCTTGGTCCTCAGTCCAATCGTGGACGGCTTTCGGCTCACCAAGGTTCTCATGGACGGCGGCAGCGGACTAAACCTCATTTATGAGGACACACTCCACAAAATGGAAATAGATAGGAGCCTCATCGAGCAAAGCAGCATGACCTTCCGAGGAATCATTCCCAGTCGGGAGGCGCGGTGTGCGGGAAAATCACACTTAACGTGGTATTCGGCACGCAGGAGAATTATCGGTCCGAAGAGATAACCTTCCAAGTGGCCCCTTTCAACAGCGAATATCACGCCCTCTTGGGGCGAGATGCATTTACACGCTTCCAAGCTATACCTCATTACGGGTACATGAAGCTTAAGATGCTCGGGCCCAACGGCACAATCACTCTCGCTAGTGATCCGGACATAGCACTCCGTGCCAAAAATAAAACCGCATCCCTCGCTCTTGAGGCATTATCTGAAGCCCTCGCGGCCGACGAGTTAACCGCACTGCGCTCCACGGTGGACAGGGACGATGTGATCCTAGACAAACGACCCAAATCCACCTCCTTCAAGCCGGCAGAGGAAAGTGTCAAATTCCAGTTCCATCCAGCGGAACCCAACAAGACAACATCTATCGGGGCACAACTCGATCCAACGGTCGATGCCGCGCTACGAGAGTTCCTGCGTGAAAATTGGGACATATTCGCCTGGCACCCTTCTGACATGCCAGGAATCCCACGCAGGCTAGCCGAACACAGCCTCAATATCTTAAAGGGATATAAACCGGTCAAACAAACACTGCGGCGTTTTCCCGAACCCAAGCGACAAGCTATGGGAGAAGAGCTAGCCAAGTTACGCGAAGCCGGATTCACCAGAGAAATCAAACACCCGGACTGGCTAGCAAACCTAGTGATGGTACCAAAGAAGTATAAATCCTGGCGCCTATGCGTCGATTTCAAAGACCTCAACAAGGCTTGCCCTAAGGATCCCTTCCCCCTCCCTCGCATCGATCAGATCATTGACGCAACCGCATGACACGATTCACTATGTTTCCTTGACGCGTACTCCGGATACCATCAGATCAAGATGAAGGAGTCCGATCAAGCCGCAACGACATTCATTACCCCATATGGGCCTTTCTGCTTCAACACTATGCCTTTTGGGCTCAAAAATGCTGGCGCCACCTACCAACGCATGATTCAAACATGCTTGGAGAAGCAGATCGGCAAGATAGTTGAAGCATATGTGGATGACGTCATTATCAAGACCAGGCACGTCGAGTCACTGACAGATGATTTACGTCTCACATTCAACAACCTCCGTGCATATGACATCAAGCTCAATCCGGAAAAGTGCGTTTTCGGTGTCACCACTGGAAAACTGTTGGGCTTCATCGTTTCCAATAGAGGAATTGAAGCAAATCCAGCCAAAATCCGAGCTTTGTCACAATTGGCTATGCCAACGGACCTTAAACAGGTCCAAAAACTCGCCGAATGCATGGCAGCTTTAAGCCGCTTTATCTCCAGATTGGGAGAAAAGGCATTGCCACTCTATCGCCTTTTAAGGTGCACCGATCACTTCGAGTGGACGGATGCGGCAATGGCCGGACTGGAAGAAATAAAGGCCCTTCTAGCAAGCAACCCAATCCTGGCCGCGCCGAACGTCGGCGAACCCATGTTATTATACATATCGGCAACACACCAGGTGGTAAGCGCCGTGCTCGTCGTGGAACGAGAACAGGACGAACACAAATTCCCGCTTCAGAAGCCGGTATACTACGTATCCACTGTCCTCACACCATGCAAATCCCGGTACCCCCATTATTAAAAAATAGCATATGCCATCTTCATGGTATCCCGGAAGCTAGGACACTACTTCCAAGAGTGTTCGATCATGGTGGCTTCCGAAGTACCACTCAATGATATAATAAACAACCGCGATGCTATGGGCCGGATTGCCAAATGGGCCATTGAGCTCCTTCCATTCGACATAACATACAAACCGCGTCGGGCCATTAATCCCAAGTACTGGCGGACTTCGTCGCCGAATGGACAGAGGTCGAACTCCCTAAAGAGTACGACACTTATTCCAACTGGGTCATGTATTTCGATGGCTCCAAAATGCTGGCAGGATTAGGAGCGGGCGTCGTTTTAACGTCCCCCACTGGAGATGTAGTCCAGTACGTACTCCAAATATTATATACAGACTCCAACAACGCAGCCAAAATACGAGGCCTTATTGCATGGTCTTCGGATGGCTGTCTCCATGTGCATACAATGCCTAGAAGTGCGCGGGGACTCAAACCTCCAAATAAATGGAGATTTTGACGCCAAAGATCCGAAGATGGCGGCTTATCGCAATGCCGTCCTGAAAATGTCAGCTTGGTTCGAGGGGCTCGAGTTTCATCACGTGGCTCGAGAAAGTAATCAAGCGGCGGACGTCCTTGCTTGCATCGGCGCCAAGCGCGACCCCGTCCCACCTAACATCTTTCTGGAAAGGCTTTTCAAGCCATCCGTGGTGTGTTAAGGGTAGAGCGGCAACACCAGTCCGGATCCGAACACAACCCCAGATTCCGAACACACCGATATCATCGGGGGCTCAGCCACCGAAATAACACCGTCGACCCATCTCATTATGGCAGTAATTGCCCCATGGACCGAACCCTTCTTGGCCTACCTTAATAGGAAGGAACTCCTTGAGGATCAGAACAAGGCCCGCCGCATTGTCCGGCGTTCGAAGGCCTACAAGGTTCACGACGGAGAGCTCTACAAGAAAAGCGCTACCGGAGTCCTTTAAAGATGTATCTCCGAGGAGGAGGGGCGGCAGCTCTTGCCTAAAATTCATGCCGGTCTCGGCGGCCACCACGCCGCAGCTCGGGCCCATGTTAGCAAGGCCTTCCGTACAGGTTTTTATTGGCCGATGGCCCGAGCAGACGCGCAGGACCTTGTCCAACGTTGCGTCGGATGCCCGCTTTTCGCCAACCAGAGCCATATGCCACCCACTGCCCTACAAACAATCCCCGTCACTTGGCCTTTCGCCGTCTGGGGGCTTGATATGGTCGGACCCCTTAAAGGAGGAAAGCCATTAAAAAAATATCTGCTGGTCATGGTGGATAAATTCACTAAGTGGATAGAGGCCAAACCAGTTAAAACGGCTGAAGCCGGACCAGTGATACACTTTATATCCGGCGTCGTACACCGTTATGGTGTTCCACACAGCATCGTCACCGATAACGGCTCCAACTTCACAGCCGATGAGGTGAAAAATTGGTGCGCCAATCTGGGCATTAAGCTCGATTACGCCTCCGTCTATCACCCTCAAACAAATGGTCAAGTCGAACGGGCCAATGGTCTTATTATGAGCGGCATCAAACCCAGGATGGTGCGGCCTTTGAAGGAATCAGACAAGCACTGGGTTGAGGAGCTCGACTCCGTACTCTGGGGGCTGCGGACCACGCCCAATCGCACTACCGGATACACACCTTTTTTCATGGTGTACGGCGCAGAGGCTGTGCTACCCTGCAACATTATTCATGACTCACCCCAAGTGCGCATGTACGAAGAGAGAGAGGCCGAGCTCGATCGGCAGGACATCCTAGACGCCCTGGAGGAGGAGCCCGACGTCGCAAAATCCCGTTCTGCATTTTATCAACAGCAGGCTCGCAGGTATCAAAGCAGAGAAGTGCGGGCGAAGACTTATAACGTTGGCGAACTCGTTCTACGCCTCCCGGAGAAGAAAAAAGACAAACTCAAGCCCAAGTGGGAGGGTCCCTTCATCATTGACGAAGTTCTCACCGGAGGAGCGTACCGGCTGCGTGATGCGTCAGACAATCGCCTAGAGCCGAACCCCTGGAACGTGGCCAGACTCCGAAGATTCTATGCCTAGCGCCAAACTCTTTGTTCGTCTCCTTCCCCCTGTTGTTTCCTTCATTTTTTCTCTCTTTTCGTTTTTTCTCTTTAGCCTTAAAGCTTTCGTGAGGTTAGACCGTGCACCCCTGACGCACAAATGTTCAAATACGTACGTCCATTATACCTGGGGGCTTCTTGGACAGAAGCTTGCTATTATTATTTTCCGAGCATCAAGCTCATCACCTATGCGTTTTTCCCATATGTACCTTTTCTCCGCCATTATATGCGTCGATATGACTTAAGTTTGGCCAAGCTGGGTTACCTGGCTCCTGTGCTTATGCCCTACATTCCCGTTAGTTCGGCTAGGGCATAAAGGGAGCACCTCTGCCATTGTTACTGCCGGGTCATCCGGATGTGTACCTCAGACTGGGTGAAGCCGAAAGCTAGCGTTCTTAAGGGAATATTCGGTCGGTGGATTAAAGATGTTTTTTGCATTCACTCCATTGTGAACCCCCAGAAGTTAAATATACTGCGATTTTTCAATCACAGTTCAGACATGCACATTAACGCATGCACACCCAGGGAAAGGAACCCTTAACGGAACTATTCTCTCTGGAAGATGTTTCTTACAATCTTAATGTAATATAACATAACTAGCCGGATACAACTTGTCTGTTCAAGCAACTATGACCCCTATGCCTGGTTTCCACGCATACCCCGGTCCATTCGGCCGCTCTGATATTCGAAAACACTCCAGACCTTTGGGCCCAGAGGTTGAAGCGAAAAGGTCTGCCATGACAATCGTTTTACAATTCAGCTAGAGTTACATATGTCAAGGAAAGTACATAGTCACTTGGACTCATAAATTTCCTCCTCTATACCGTCCAACAGGCTGTCTAACTTACAATCCTGTTGGGAATATTTGGCAGCTACGGCTACTTGGTTATACACCAAATTAACGGGAATTTCTTTTCCGTCTGACCCTAGAGGTCTGACCCGGGCCATGCGATTCGGATCGAGCTTGGTATACCATGTTTTCACCATGGCCCAGGCCTCTCGCGCACCCTAACGGCAGGCCGATATTTTCCATAATCGGATACGCCGCCACGCTCCCTTGAATAGCTCTACAAGCTCCTCCATACTTCCTGGAGGGAGGCGGATGGCCACAAGGCCTTGGCAACACTCCACATTGCCTGTCGAGCTTGCTCGTGTAGTTTTGACAGCCCTTGCAGCAGATCGTCCGACAATCCAGACATCTCCTCTTCGGGACGGCCCGTCAGCATACCTGCAAACATAACTCTATCAGTTCCTTTCATCTCCGAACTATTACAAGGTAAGTTCGGCCAGATACTGAATATGCCGCCGTGCACCCTTTTATTCTCCTTCACGCAGTCAGCCACCTGGGCCTGCACATCTTTCAGTTCCTCGCCCAGCTGGGTGTTGGAATCCTGGAGTTTGTTTTTCTCCTCTTTGACTCGGGTCAGAACGCGCTTGCCTGCGGCGTGTAGTCTTTTCGCCTCTTTCTCGCCCGTTTGAGCGGCTTTCAGTTTCTCCTCCAGTTGGCCGGACGATCCTGTTATGATAAGCAACAATATTAGCACAAGCTGGTATATAATTATTGTTTCTCAATGGAGGGAATATTACCAGACGACGCCTTCTTGGACTCTTCCAGTTCGGCGGTGGCAGCAGTTAGCTGTGTCCGACATTTTTCCAGCTCTTGGGCTAGCAGGTCGTTCTTCTCCATAAGAACCTGGTTATACAACGATCTTTAAATCACTTGTACCAACTGCTTCAAGTCTCAGGGGCTACTGGCATATGGTTACCATATTCAGACAAATTAAACTTACCTGTACATCTTTTAAATGCTGCTCCGTGGCCCTGTTAAGACCATCTCGAGCAGCCCGGATGTACGCATCAGCCAAGCTGAAGGCACTGAACGCCTCTTTTGAGAAGCGAGGATCTGGTAAAACGGCCCTCCGGCACCAATGATTCATGACGTTCTCCACTTCCGAGTTGGTGACGGACATATCTTCCGAGCCCTCAGCCGAAGGATAGTCCGGCGTCGCTCCCATATCAACCCCCGCCTCCTCGTTTGGGACCGAATCCTGGGTGTTGGGAGTACGACCGGCCGGATCACCGAACATAGTCTGGCAAGCCCTTTTCCTGATACAGGGCGAACATAAAAGTCATAGTTGGATGCGACTGCTACTGAACATATTTGGGAATCTATACCTCTTTGATGAAGGCTCGGCCGTATCTTTGTTCGCCTTCCTCTTCGAAGTGCTTGCCCAGCGTAGGGACCGCTCTCTTTGGAGATACCCCTGGGGCAGCATGGCAGGCGGACCGCCTCCCGTTTTGAGCACAGGACGGTGCGGTGGGTGAGGTAGAATGAGAGAACTCTTTTGGACTAGGTGTCTCCCGATTACTTACGTGTGAAGCGGGGAGAAGACCGGGATAGTCGGCGATGATGGCCACTTCTGTACCGTCGTAGCTCGTCTGGTAAAATACCCCGTCCTCGAGCACCACGAATATATCCGGATCCTCTTCGAATTCAGGGTCAAGGTCTCGATTGTGGCCCTCGGGCTGTGGGGTGGGGCTATGAAGCCCTTCGGAAATCTTTTGCCAGTGCTGTTGTAAATGGACGAGTTAATATTCATTAAAGGTAGTCCAGGGAGTGGAATGAGGTGAGCAGAGGAGTTGGGGCTTACCCATCTAGGAGGACTATACATGGAATATCCATCTCTGCGCTTGATATGCAAGAACTCCTCTTCCTCCCCTTTGAACAGTTTGGCCAGTATTTTGGCCAGAGCGGCGGGGGTGTCCTGACCCTTCCTGCCGCAGCGGGAGGCGTCATCCTCCCCATTGTAGTGCCACATGGGAAGCCCTCTGTATTGGAGTGGTTGAACCCCCCGTACTATGGAAGTCACCATTACTTCGACTATTGATAATCCGGACTGAGCGAGCGTCTTTATCTTGCTCATGAGTTGACGAACATCTGCACTATCTTCCTCCTCGAGGCTCCGAGGGTGCCAGCTATGGCATTTCTTCAAAGGAACGCATGTGAACTCGGGAAGACCCCTCCGAACTAGGTCGGGAAGTGCTACGTCCTTAATATAGAACCATTCGGAAGACCACTCTTCGGATGCCTTCTTCGGTGTGCCGGATAGGTATCCGGTCTCGGCGATGCGCCATATTTCGGCTCCGCCCACTTCAAATATTGATCCCTTGTGGTTGCGCGGGACAAGACAGAATAGCTTTCTCCACAATTCAAAATGGGTCTCACAACCCAAGAATAGCTCGCAAAGGGTGATGTAACCCCGCGATATGCAGGATGGAGGCCGGAGTGAAGTTGTCTAGTTGGAGGCCATAGTACTCCAAAAGCCCTCTGAAGAATGGATGAATTGGAAACCCGACGCCTCTTAGCAGGTAGGGGACGAAACACACTCGTTCCCACTCAAATGGATTGGGGAAATTCTCCGCCCGGGCCTCACCATTGAAGGAGGTCAACCCTGCCCGAACAGGGACCAAATCCGCAGGAGGAAGGAATCCATGTGTTTGCAGCTTCTCCAGCTGACCATGGGATACGGAGCACCTCTCCCACTCGCCTTTTTCTGGGCCATAGGGACGGGAGGAGGAGCTGGGAGCGCTGGCCATGTTGAAGTGGTCTTTCCTAGCAATCTCTGAGGATTTTTCCGCATGGTGCCAAATGGATCTGAGATCCAATCTCTTTAAATAGACACTCTTCCTCGCCTGGCCGGGGGGCTATCTGAAAAAATACCCTGACCTCTCGCATTCGCTTGACATGTGGAAGCTGAAGCTTTTGATACACAGAAGCCGAGGGGTTCGACATTAAATGGAAGGCCGAATACATCACTTTGAAGTCATCGGAGGAGGAACCCGCCTTGCAATGCTGAAGACAATCTGCGTGCCGGACACCTCGTCTTTGAAGTCTGGTTCGGGGGCTACTGAGGGAGTCCTGGACTAAGGGGTCCTCGGGCGTCTGACCTATTAGTTGTGGGCCGGATTGATGGCCTCTGAAGATACAAAGACCGAAGACTCTACCCTTGTCCGGATGGGACTCTCCTTGGCGTGGAAGGCAAGCTCGGTGATCGAATATGAAGATTCTTTTCTCTGTAAACCGACCTGATGTAACCCTAGATCTCTCCGGTGTCTATATAAACCGGAGGGCTAGGTCTGTAGAGACCCCAGACAGATAGATATAGTCATACAGGCTAGACTTCTAGGGTTTTAGCCATTACGATCTCGTGGTAGATCAACTCTTGTAATACTCATATTCATGAAGATCAATCAAGCAGGAAGTAGGGTATTACCTCCATAGAGAGGGCCCGAACCTGGATAAACATTGTGTCCCCGTCTCCTGTTACCATCGACCTTAGACGCACAGTTCGGGACCCCCTACCCGAGATCCGCCGATTTTGACACCGACACCTACTAACACCAAGAATCATCAAACA
Source organism: Triticum aestivum (assembly GCF_018294505.1). Taxonomy (NCBI): domain Eukaryota; kingdom Viridiplantae; phylum Streptophyta; class Magnoliopsida; order Poales; family Poaceae; genus Triticum; species Triticum aestivum. The sequence goes on from NC_057811.1 coordinate 286,626,745, forward strand.
AGCCCTGCTGATATGAGAAACAGTTCAAACTTACATCTAAGCATTCCATATATTACATCAAAAGCTAGTGAGGATACATCTGTGTCCACAACTCGAAGAGGGTTCGCATGATTCACTATCAAACAAAAGTAGCAAGTACCGCCCACACAAGATAGTGCACTAGCCCTAAGATGGTTTGATAACACGCATCATTCTGGTAATTAAACACAATGCAAACTGCCCTGAAGGATTAGCGTGACAAACTATTTCTTGTCATCGATCTCTCGGGCAATGAGCACAGCACGGACAGCGGCATGGGAGTCGATCTCTGGGGTGATGTGCACCGCAACATCGGAATCGATCTCTGGGGCGATGTCCACCGCAACATCAGAATTGATCTCTAGGGCGATGTCCACAGGATGGACAGCGGCATCGGAATCGATCTCCGGGGCGATGTCAACAGGATGGACCGCGACATCGAAAACGATCTCTGGGGCGTTGTCCACAGGACGGTCCGGGACATCGGAATCATCAAGGACAGCCACCGACACCTGCACAACCCTAACATATTAGCAAGCACATTGCAAATAATCAAAAACCACAACTATGGTAAGCCATTATTTTTTACCTTGTGCAACTCACCGGGGGATCCCATCCCTCCGGGGGCCATCTCCTCGTCCTCGATGGGGGCCATCACCTTGCCAGGGGAATACTTCTTCTCAACGGTGACTACATCTCCTCAAACTCGGCCATGAGCCTCACATAGGTGGCCATTAGAGTTTCTGGGGTAGGCACGGTGGGGCCCTTGCTGTTCTTCCAACTTTCTTTGAGGAGTTCGTCCGCCAACGTCGTCAACTCTTTGGCCAGTGCTTGTTTCTTGGAGTTCTTCGTCTCCATGGGTTGGCCCGCCAACATGGTCAACTCGTTGGTAGGTGCTCACTTCCTGGAGAGCGCTGTCTCCGGTGGGTTGTCCGCCGGCAACTATTTGCCTAGTGCTCCAGGATCCATCAATGGACTGACAATCAAAAAGCAATTGAAAGGAAACCACAATCGCAATGAAAACGGGAAAAGAATAGGCTGTGAGAATCGGTCGGTGCTTTGCAAAAAGAAGATCCTTGGAATGAAAATATAGTTGCATCACTGATTCGCCCACCTTTCCTTCGTCGGTACAGAAGAAAAATGGCAGAAGTGAGTAGCCTGGAGTGAGGTTTTCTTCAAGAAACGGGAGAAAGGGCTTCAACGAGCGTTCCAGTGAAATGATGGTTGCTTCGTCCAATCCAACTTCGAGGCCACTTCGAGGCCACTTTACCACTGCCGGTAAAGGTGTGGGTTTTCTGATATGATGGGTCATGACGGCCACACCGGGGTGACCGGTGAGTCTCGACTATAGCACCTCGCTATGATTTGGTGGATGGCACACGGGCCCGGATGCTTTGATGTCCCGCATGTAGATAGAGCGGCTAGTCATATAGGAGTACTCAATATTGTGCACCGCGACCAAGGCGGAGAGGAAAACGAGAGAACTACGCATTTATTTACGGTGTAGATTCACTCATTTTGCTCTAGTACTACTCATTTAGGGTGTAGTCTAGTCACTTGTTGAAATCTCTAGAAAGGCAAATACTCCTTTCCGGTTTACAGGGCTATACTAGCAAGTAGTACTACAATAGTGGGCTCAAATAGCAATTTTGTCTCATACAAGAGCATGGCTATATGTGTGCTCCAAGCCCTTCTCGGCCCACTTTTGGATGTTTGGTAGGGTGTATGAAGGGTGCATGAGTCCACACTAGCTTAACACAAATACACTAGGAGCATGCATGAGAAGAACATGCATGAAGAGGGGTGCTGGGATGAGCATGCACGAAGAGGGAACAACTATGTTGAGATGAGAATGCAACCAAAGACACAGTGGCGAGTGTTCGCAACTGCCACGTTCGGGTTGCGCTTGGCTCTTCGCCTCTTCGAGAAGACGAACAATGATGTTACTACTACTTCTACAGTATCGAATCCACTGTTGCAGGTCCGTCCACCGCGTGCGGGAGGGATAGCTTGTTGTAGTACTCTATATTTGCTGCAACCTCTAACATTTACCCCACCACAAATTAAAAAATATATTCCTGTCTTGACCAGGTGAGCGTGCAAACTACAATCACCAGGATGATAGGTAGGGCCAGAAGATTATTTTAATAAAAAAAAGCATGGAGCCGACCCCAACGATTTTAAGCTTACATGCACGGTACACGCTATCCTAGAGTACTCTACACATGAAACTACCACACGAGCGTCCGGGCTGCGCTTGGCTCTTCGCCTCTTCGGGAAGTCGAACAATGATGGAGTACTACTGCAGTGGAGGAGTACTACACTATGCTTCTGGCCATCTGATACCGATTGAACTGCTGCATGTCCACCGCGTGTGGGAGGGAGAGCGTGTAGCGAATGAAAGCTTCTCCTAGTCCTTCCAGCCACCACGCTCATGGGCGAGGGAGGGACGCAGCTTCATTGACTTACTGCTGCTGCCTTTGCGTGTATGACAGGTGGGACCAACAGGTGGGTGGCCCACCTGTCATGCAACCAAAGGCAGGTGCGGTTAAGGTGAGAGGGCGTTGTAGTAATCAAACTTCTTGTTGTACGAGTGGACGTGACACACCAAAGCACTGCACTCGATATATTTCAATAATTTGCGTTTACCGATGCATTATTTACAACGCATGCAAGCATTCCATGACTCTCCTTTTGATACTTGCATGTGTTGATTTAATGTGCCTTGCCAAATTTTGACTATAAATTTAACTAACCAAATGTTCATCCATGTCACAAAAAATTACATAATTGAAAACTATGTTCAAATACGAATCAAACGATATAATTTTTGTTAACATGCACTAACATTTTGTCAGTTAAATCTTTGGTCAAAAGTTAGCACCAATTACAAAGGGGCCCAATAAATATTGTACTCTCACATTTTGTTTTGACCATACTCCCACATAGAAAATATAAATAATAATGCATGTTGGGGCAGCCCACGTTTCCGATAATTTTAGCCGTGGGCTTGTTCACAAATTTTACGAGGGGGTGGTTGTTCATTTCATGGAGGGTCTTGTACCAAACTTGAACAATGCAAAGTGCGACCTGGCACACTGTAACACCACTTGGAATAAGCGGGTAGCTATCTCAAAAAACAATCAACAACTCAAAAAAAATGGCGACCTGGCACGTACACAATTTTAAACGATTGTTTTGATGGAGTGAAAAAGGAAAACTACCCCACTACATATATATAGGCTGGACCCTCCGCGCTTGCTTGCTAGGGTTGCTCTATTCACACACTCATCCTCTCCAGATCTAAACAAGATAAAGGTCGTAACACTGTCTTTCTCCCATCAAAAAACACTATCTTTCTATCCTCACCCCTGGTTACAGATCCGGACGTATTCCCCTCCGCCAGTCAAGGGGAGGAGGGGCAGCGTTTAGGCCGTCATCGACAGTGAGGGAGGAGACCCACTGTCGGCCGCACCGTTATCTCTGGCCGAGCGCCGGCGCGGGAGGTCCTCCGAACCCTTCGTCGTTGCCCTAGTGTGGGCGGATCCGGCCTCCCGCCGCCCACCTATCCACATCCCGACGACCTTCAGGTATATATTCCTTTGAAACCGCCCTAGCTCTACTTCCCCAGCTCGCTACGTCGCTGCATGTGCATCATTTTCTACCTCTCAGCCCCTCTCGATCGGATGGTCCAACGACACATATTTTTTTTCTTCTATTGTTAGAGGTAAAGCTACTTCATGGAGTCGAATCTTGTACTTGGTTCAAACAAGAAATAAAGTGGGGGGGTGGGGGAATTTAGTATGTACATCGGACTTGGTACAAACAGGAAGGATAGGGGGGTGAAAGTAGTACAGACTGGTCATCCAACCGGTCTCTTGGTCGAAAAGGGAAATATAGGGGAAATGCTGTACACAGTGGTATGACCAAGACTAGATTTTCTATCCACACATAAGATGGCTGCATGCATCATTATGATGTAGAGGCCGGGGGCACGCCTCCATTTCCAAAAAAACATAGGAGTAGGTGGCTAGAGTGAACAAAAATGGGACCAACCCAGATATGTTTCTTGGATGTTTGTTTCTTGGGGCAACAAACTCTGAATCACCACTTTATGCCCTGGTTTAGGTACATGGTGCTGGACTGCTGGTGCACCCACTGTCCCATGCCCTTATACGAAATATTTAGCTGTTCTTAATCTAATGCCCCTGGTAAAATGAAGCCATGCCACTGTTATAAGCCATGACAAGTTTAGCCAAAATGTTTTTGCCTGTAATTGTTTGAGATTCTGACTGTTTCCTCTATAGCTATTTGTGCAAACAGGGATATCCATTTCACCTGGTTGCTGTTGTGACCTTTTGGTGCACTGCACAAAACACTTCTTAAAAGAAGTGACTTTTGTGTTGTTTAACTAGAATGTCAGACTGGAACAGTTGGTTCATTTCGGTGGAAATGCACAAAGGGAGATCTGTGTTCCAATCCTCATCATCCATATTGGCACCATAACCTTCCTTTAGGTAAGAATGCTATTTAATGCATGTGTTCATCCATATTTTGCGACTGCCATGAGAAAATAATGCTATTATTTACTAGTACACTTGTACTCCCTCACTGACAAAACCAATTCTAAAATAGAAGGCCAATCATGTACTTGGTTTCACCAACTGGTGAGGAGAAAGAGAAACAGAGCATGAAGAGGAAGAAGAAGAAGAATAAATAGTGCCAAGGTGATCTTGCTGAAGCCGAGGCCTCAGTCGAGGCCATTCAAGGGCTCCGGAAAGTCTACCTTACATGTGAGACGATCCTCCAGGGAGCCCTTCCACTTCTGCGTATTGTCCATGATGAATTTGATTCTACTGTTAGAGTAATATGCTAATGTCTTTCTATCCTTTCTCACTAAGCTAATGAAGGTTTCACCTTGTTCCTACTTGTGCAAACAGGGATCATGTTGTGCCAATCATACATTTTAGTGGAACTACACAACACAATACAATAAACTATATCCCAGTCAGTGCTTTAACTCTGCTAGAAGTTCTTCATAATCTTTTGATATAATCTCAGCACTGGTAAACAAGAGTGATTTCAACCATACATTTGAAGTGCACAAAAATATATACTATTGAGTGATTCCAATGAGTGCTTTATCATCTCTTCTGGGACTACATGAATAACCTTTTTTGCTCAAATTGGTATCGGCCTAAGGCCTTCATCCATATTAGTTTGTTGTCATCTCTATTTGTATTGTGCTACTGTCATGAGAAACTCCTTTATCTTTGCACATTAAAGTTTTGCAACCTATGATACATGGCAATGCTTTGAGTGTTGAGCTAACTGGCACTGATTAAATAAACTAATACCTCTCTTTAAGCAAGACTACTATGTTGCTAACTTTACCCATTAAGATAATGAGGGTGCTTCTATTTGTTAGTGTATGTTTCATCAACTAGTCCCACTATTACAGTAATCTCACTCTCTCAATATATGTGCCAACAAGGATGCTCGATTTTGGTGGAACTGCACCAAAACTTTCGGTGCTTCATTGCCTCGACAACTTCCTTCCTTTCTTGTCAGTCGCTAATCTGGGCTTGCTTCCTTCCTTTGCTCTCAGTCGCTTGGCTTATCTCGGCTTCCAGTCAAAGGAAATAGTAATTGATATGCTACCTCACACAGGTTGGTACTGGTCTTTATCCTGATTATTGTGCTTGTCATATGTATTGGTAATTTGGTATTGTGCTACTGTTTGCCGATTTCATAAAGGAGTAACTTGGAGCCTGAACTCGCAGGCAAATCATTACATTGGGTGATTTCAGCAGAACTGCACAAAAAGATCAGATGGACAGGTACTTATGCTGCTGCTATGTACTCCAAAGTTCACTCAGACAGGCATCGATGTTGACAAGAAGAAGTGCCTATATTCATTCGTGTATCAACCGGCGTCAACCAGTTGTCAAACTCCAAGTATTAGGAGAGTGAAGGCCAAAAATATTGCTTGGTGCATAGCCCAGAAAAACGCAGTTCAGTCTTTGGTCCCAACTTGTGCCTTTTGGTTATCGGCACATATGGTAGCGAACTGTATGGCATGGAGTCTAAAGATTCCAGACAAGTTGGTTGACGTGTATATTCATCTGGCACTTAATCAGTCTGCACACTAGGGATGCTCCATTTTAGTTGAACTGCACAAAAAATTTGGGTGGTTCATTTTCTCAACCGCCTCAATTCTTGTCTGCAATGTAGAATTTTGGTGAGCTATAGGACCAAGATGAGCCAGTAAACTAGTTGGATGAAAGTAGTGGCCAAGTTGCTCAAACCTCCCTCGGCATGAGGCCACTATTTGAGGATAAACCTACAAGCAAAGTTCAAATTGTCTGTGCTGCCTCTTATGTACTCGAAAGTTTACTTGTACAAGCATTAATTTTAACAAGAAGTACCTCTGACTTAACACCATTTACCAGTCTGTACCCTAGGTAATTGAAGTTCTTCCATGGATGATATTGGTTGTGATCTCAATCATTTGGTTGCATAAACATACTGAACATGTGTATATCTGAATCTTTTTGTGAATTATCTATGAATATTGTCGTGTGATCTATCAATCATTTGGATGCATAGACATGCTGAACTTGTGTATATATGAATCTTTTGAGTTGTTGATTGTGAATGTTGGCTATGAATATGAACATGTCCTGTGAACCTGAATTTGATATGAATGTTTACCTGTTCTGTTGTACTTGTGTGTGAACTTGTTAGTATGTCTACTGTGGGATTTGTGACGTGTGGGTGTCAACGGCACACCTTCTTCCCGAGAAGAATTGCACCTGCTTTGCTAGGGTAGCAACGGCGCATCAGCTCTTTTTAATATTTTTGCTCTGTCTTCCCCCCTTCCCCGCTCAACCCATGCCTTAATGTTTTCGGCCTCAAAACAAGCATAGTACTGCGTTGTTTTTGGGGCTTGATGAAAAATCAAGTGCTGGTTTCTGTAGGTTGGCCCGCCCAGCGAATGGGTTGCTGGTCCACCACGGACTGGGAGGCTAAAAATACAAGTTGTATGGTGCAGAGGCAAATAAAAAAACGCCATTGAGAGCCATCCACTGAAGAAAAAAAATCGCGTCTAATGTGCTTCTTCAGTCGCGCCGCCGGCCCCCTCTTTAATCTAGTTCGCTCGGGGATCTAGCTGGTATCATTTTTTTCCAGAAGGCGAACAAGTATTAGCTAGGCCTAGGTATGCGTAGCCCACGACATACGGAGACAGTGGTTTCTACTTATTTTTTGAGGTCCATACCGGCCTATGGGCCTCCCAGCGTAGGTTTTACTTTTTCTTAAAGATCGGCAACCCAATGTATTTTCTTAATAAAACGCAGATCTCTGTTCTATTTATCTATATATAAGAATAATAATGTTGTGTCCAATTTATGTTTTCCCTTCTAACCACATTATATATATTTATATTATTACTATTATCGTATATTTTAGAGACTTATATATACATTATAAAAACATCCCACGTGTTATTAACTTATAAAAGTAAATGTTTAACAGAAGTTGGCAAGGACAATCCTGGTTGTTTTTTACTCACGGGTAGGAAAATCCTGGTGATTGCGTCATAAAGCTTGCGAAGATTTTAAGGACCAATGTAATAATAACACGCTCATTTTTATTTTGAGCAATAACTCGCTAATTGTTAATTTTATATATAAAAATGTGTCACAACGGTTTATTTTTTTATATTAATTGTTCCTTCTAACCTACCATTATATATAGAACGAGCCTAGCAAATTCGTGTATTTCAAGAAAGTGCAAATGGGCTGGGATTTCTTAGAAAATATTAAATGGGCCGCAGTGACGCAAAATTATTTGTTCACCCACCCCAGCAAATGGACTGTACATTCAAGAAAACATGGGTTAAATATATGCCACATTTTTGCAGGCTGACATGTGGGCCAATAGGTCGAAGCCTACGCAGGGCATTGTCAACTTGGTCAACAAGTGATTATGAAATCCATAGCCATTGAATTTATATCCATCGGCCAGCATGCACCTTCAATCTCTCGTCTTCTTCCTCCAGCGTCGCCGGGACCGCCTGGTCCGGCCTCCGGCGGCTAGCGGCTCTGCTTAGCACGCATCGCTGCGAAGCGCTACCCCACCGCCGGCCAGGCTATCCCTCCACCCCTCCACACCTCCTGTTATTCTCCAACGACTGCAGCCCCACGCCGCACCAGAACCAGTTATAACCCTTGTACTCCTCTCAATCTGCGACTCCACTACCGCGTCTTCCCATCTCCGGGTCGTTCCCATCCGGGGCCTCGCCGTCGTCCACCACCTCGCGGCGTGGTCAAGAAACGAGAGTCATCAGAAGAGGACTGTATGTTGAGAGCCCGACGGCTGGGACCCACGAGGTCCATGGTAAGGAAAGTTCCTCCTTATTAAGCTAAAAAAATGTTTCCACCCCCTGACAGCTGGGACCCACTGGCTGTATCTTCGCATGGAAGGAAGTGCCTCCTTCTTATGTGAAAAAAAACTATTCCTCCCGTTGACAGCTGGGACCCGTCATATTTGGTGGCTGACTTGTGGGCCTACTAAGCGGACGTGTACACAGGGCTTTGTCAACTTAATCAACAATTGATTCTAGCAGCTGGACCATTGGATGTTAATCCAACAGCCGTGCTCCTTCTTCAACCTCTGTTCTTGCTCCTGTCTCCCGTGGGCGGGAGTGCTGCCGCGCACCCGAACCAGTCAAGTTTCCCACTCCTCTCCATCTGCGACTCCACTGCCGCATCTTCCCCATCTCCGGGTCATTCTAGTCTGGGGCCTCGCCGTCGTCCACCGGCCTTGGTGCGCTCGGCACGGTGTGGTCAATGTGGTCAACAAACGAGTCATCGGAAGATGACTGTACGTGAGAGGCTGACAGTCGGGACGCACCACGCCCATGGACGCATGCATGTAACTGCATCCTTTTTACCCTGAAAAATAATGTTTTCTCCCCCTAACAGCTGGGACCCACCAGCTACATCTTCACACGCAAGGAAGTGCGTCCTTATTACACAAAAAAGAATAAATACTACCGTTGACAGCTCGGACCCACCAGCTATATCTTCGCACGCAAGGAGGTGCCTCCTTATTACGCACAAAAAAAATGAATACTCCCCCTGCTAGCTGGGACCCACCATAGTGGGAGGCTGACTTGTGGGCCTACTAAGTTGACACGGACGGAGGGCTTTGTCAACTTAGTCAATATGAATGATTCTAGCTCCAGTGACCATACAATGTCCATCCAACGGACGTAGTGCTTCTTCAACCTTTGGTCTTCTTGCTCCAGCCGCCCAAACAAGCATCGGCCGTGCCGCCTGCTCCTGCCTCCCGTGTCCGGCTGTGCTACCACCGCTAGCCATGCCATCCCTCTATACTCACCCACACCTCCTGTTATTCTCCAGCGGCGGCAGCCTCACACCGCAGCCAAAGCAGTCAACCCACATACTCCCCTCCGCGTGTGCATCCACTGCCGCGTCTTCCCCGGCTCCGCGTCGTCCCCTTCCTAGGCCTCGCTGTCGTCCACCGCCCTGGTGCTCTCGGTGCGGCGTGGTCAATGTGGTCAATGAACGACTTCCATCGGAAGAGTACTGTACGTGGAGAGGCTGACAGATGGGTCCACAGCCGCAGCAAGGAAGTGCCTCCTTATTACACGCAAAATAATTATTCCTCCACCTGACAGCAGGGGCCCACCGGACGGGCCACCGTATTTCACGAAAAAAACATTTCCCCCCTGACTGCTGGGACCCACCAGCTACATCTTCGCACGCAAGGAAGTGCCTGACAGTCGGGACCCACCTGGTCGAAGCGTACATAGCGTTGTCATTCTGGTCGCGAATGTGTACGCACATATGATCGGCCTGTCTGCAGGCTGCAGCAATGAACCGTGGCCATGAAAGGAAGGGCACATGTCGTAGTAGAGGCGTGCACATGTGTCGTAGTAGAGGCGCGCACGTAGCATGTACACATACGTACAACGGCCAGGGTGCAAGAAAGAAAATACGGCCACGTACATACATACGGGCGGGGTCTCGAGCGCGTACTCGCGCATATATATATATATACGGACGGCCAGGGCTTGTGTACTTGGAGAGGCAACGGACGGCAGCAACGGCGTCCTATTCATCGGGCAGCGAACCGGCTGGGTCGGAAAGGAGAAACAACGTCATGTTCATCGGGAGGCAACCGACTGGATTAGAATACGTCGTGTTCATCTCGAGCTAACCGGCTTGGACGGAACAGCCGATGGAAACAAGGCCTGGCGTACTGCAGAACGAAGGAAACGACCTTGTGTTTGACCGACCACGGTCGAAACGGGATCCTGTTCATCGGGAGGGGTCTGGCGTACCGCAAAATGGAGGAAACGGACCTCCTACGGTCGAAACGGGGTCCTGTTGATCGGGAGGGGGTGTGGCGTACCGCAAAACGGAGGAAACGGACTTGTGTTGGAGCACTACGGTCAAAACGGGGGTCCTTTTCATCGGGAGGGATGTGGCGTATCGTAAAACGGGACTCCACGGGATAATGTTCATCTCTACCGTCAACCTCCTCCAGCCTCCACCTGCGACTGTTCATCCACGGGCTCCTATTCATCCAGCCTCCACCGCGCACTCCTCCATCGGCTACTGTTCAACCAACCATCTCCACGGGGTCCTGTTCAACCACCCCTCCACGGGCTACTATTCATCCAGCCCTCCACCGGCTACTGTTCAATCAGCCCTCCACGGGGTCATCCTATTCATCCAGCCCTCCACGGGTTCCTGTTCATCCACCCCTCCACCGGCTCGATCGATCAGGGTCCTGTTCATCCAGCGGCAACACCACGGGTTCCTGTTCATCCAACCCCCCACCAGGAACTGTTCATCCAAACCTCGAACAACACTCACTGTTCATCAAGAGGCAGCAGGTTCGATCGGCTTCAGTTAGCAGCAGTAGCGAAGGAATCGCCTGATCGGGTTCAGTTAACAGCCATCGATCGATCGCTCGGGTTTAGTAACGCGTAGCCTGCAGTGCAATCGCTCGGGTTCAGTAGGCGAACGCCTCACTCGGGTTTAGTTAGAGCCCAATGCATCGCACCCATGCGCGTACGTGTATGGGAGAAACGTGCATCGCTCGGGCCCCGACCACGCACCGTAACTGGGAACTCCCCGATATTTTCCGCACCCTCGCTTCTACCACGGTTTTTTCCATCATGGACGGGCCAAAGAATGTCATGCAACAGTGTCTCCGGCCCACCCAGGATGAAAAGACCATTTTCTCTCATGATTTTTTGTCATAGAAGTAGGAGCCCACCACATCTATGATGATACCGGGTTTTGTCACAATTATCGTCATAGAAGTGTCATAAGCATGACAGAACTTTTTCGTTCGGCCCAAAATGTCACGGACGTGTCTTTTTTTTGTAGTGATGGTCGGTGGCACCAACAGCGACCACCAAGGCGGGCGCCGGGGCTCGGGCGTTGACAGACCCGAGCACAGGGGGCACGGGGAGACACATGGAGGGTTTCTACGGGGGCCTGGCACTCGCGCACGTGCAACGGAGCATACGACGGGGGTGGAGGCGGCCTCTATCGACAGCAACGGCAACGGAGGCGGCCACCGGAGTTCGGATGCGGTCGGGAACGGTGCTACGGGGCGGGAAGGGTAGAGGAGAGGGGGAGAGGCATGGGTGGCCCATCGGGAGCCTGTAGTTGTGCCTAAATGGGCTCAAGGAGGGCTTCCCGGAGCGAGTTGGCGGCAGCGAGCTCGGCGTACCGAGGAGGAAGATGGGGATGGAGCGGGCGTTGCGACAGCACCCGGCTCGGGCTCGTGGTTGTAGTCGGTGCAGTGGACGCGGGCGAACCTCGTGGACACACTAGCAGTGCTCGGTGGTGACGGTGAGCACGAGGGCGACGGCGGCCATGGTGATGTGAAAGTGCAACTATCCCTGGGTGGTTTTCATAATTCCTAACAACATATAGCTCATTGGACTAATGCTATTTCAAGATTATCATTTCAGAAAATTCAATGATTGGCATGGCATGGATTAGGAATGTGGACCCCTCAAAATGCTAAGGACACATATTGGCTCAAGCTCAATACTCTACATTTTCATTTTAGTGATCCAAGATCACATTGAGTCCATAGGAAAATCCAATACTATTAAAAGGGGATGAGATGTTGCTTAATGGCTTGCTTGCTCAAATTGCTTAGTGATATGCTCCAAAAGCCGTCAACCACTTTCTCATATCCACATATGTCCCAAACCAAAAGTCAAACTCGGCCCTACCGAAATCATCTATCCGGTGCCACCGAGTTCATTTGACATAGCCACTGTCAGAAACCCTAGTCACTTCGGTCTCACCGATAGGGATCTCGGTCTCACCGAGATGGGATTGCAAACTCTCTGTTCCCCTTCGTAACGTTTCAGTCCAACCGAGATGAGCGATCGGTCCCACGAGTTTGCAATGCAAACTCTCTGTTTCCTTTCGTAACATTTCAGTTTCACCGAAATGAGTGAATCGGTCCCACCGAGTTTGCCTGACCAACTCTGTGTTTGCCTATTACAGAAATCGGTCCTACCGAGCTTATGTGAGCGGTCTCACCGACATTACGTTATGCCCTAACCCTAATGAAATCGGTCCCACCGAGTTGACATGTCGGTCCCACCAAAAATCCTAACGTTCATATTTTGAACCAAATCGGTCTAACCAAGTTTCATGATTCGGTCCCACCGAGTTTGGTAAATTGTGTGTAACAGTTAGATTTTGTGTGGAGGCTATAAATACCCCTCCACCCACTCTTCATTCATGGAGAGAGCCATTAGAACGTGCCTACACTTCCAGCATACATTTTCTGAGAGAGAACCACCTACTCATGTGTTGAGATCAAGATATTCCATTCCAACCACAAGAATCTTGATCTCTAGCCTTCCCCAAGTTTCTTTCCACTCAAATCATCTTTCGACCAAATCCAAATCTATGAGAGAGAGTTGAGTGTTGGGGAGACTCTCATTTGAAGCACAAGAGCAAGGAGTTCATCATCAACACACCATCTATTACCTTTTGGAGAGTGGTGTCTCCTAGATTGGTTAGGTGTCACTTGGGAGCCTTCGTCAAGATTGTGGAGTTGAACCAAGGAGTTTGTACGGGCAAGGAGATCGGCTACTTCGTGAAGATATACCCTAGTGAGGCAAGTCCTTCGTGGGTGATGGCTATGGTGGGATAGACAAGGTTGCTTCTTCATGGACCCTTCGTGGGTGGAGCCCCCCGTGGACTCGCGCAGCCGTTACCCTTCGTGGGTTGAAGTCTCCATCAACGTGGATGTACGATAGCACCACCTATTGGAACCACGCCAAAAATCTCCGTGTCTGCATTGCGTTTGCTCCCTCCAAACTCCTCCCTTTACCTTCATATGCAAATATTTAACATTCCGCTGCTATACACTTAGATTTGCATGTGTAGGTTGATTGCTTGACTTGTGCTAAGTTGCTAAAATCTGCCACGACTTAAAATTGGGAAAAGGCTAGATTTTTATTTGGTCAAGTAGTCTAATCATCCCCCCCTCTAGACATACTTTCGATCCTACAAGTGCAGAGCTTTGGTCTCCATTTGCCTTGATTTCCATAGCTTTTGGTGATCATAGCCTTGGTTTCACAACCTAGGAGAGTATGGCGTCTAGCACGGGAAATTACCACGTAGAGATCCTTACTTTGATGGTACTAATTTTGCTAGTTGGAAGCATAAGATGAAAATGCATATTCTTGGACATAACCCCGCCGTTTGGGCTATTGTGTGTATTGGCTTGCAAGGTGAATTCTTTGATGGGAGAGAACCAAACCGTGAAGCTACCACGGAAGAGTTGAAAATGCTGCAATACAACGCTCAAGCTTGCGATATCCTCTTCAACGGACTGGGCCCCGAAGAATTCAACAAAATCAGCCGTCTTGAGAATGCAAAGGAAATTTGGGATACTTTGATTGATATGCACGAGGGTACCGACTCTGTCAAGGAGTCCAAATTGGATGTGCTTCAAAGTCAGCTTGACAAGTTCAAAATGAAGGATGGTGAAGGTGTCGCTGAAATGTACTCTAGGCTTGCTCTCATCACAAATGAGATTGCTGGCTTAGGAAGTGAAGAGATGACCGGTAGATTCATCATCAAGAAGATCCTAAGAGCCTTGGATTGAAAATATGACGTTGTGTGCACATTGATCCAAATGATGCCCAACTACAAAGATCTCAAGCCAACGGAAGTCATTGGAAGAATTGTTGCTCGTGAGATGTCACTCAAGGATAAGGAAGAGCTTCACAATAAGTCAAGTGGTGCTTACAAAGCCTCATGTGATGCTCCTACATCATCAAGTGAGAAACAGACCTTCAATGAGGAATTGAGCCTAATGGTGAAGAACTTCAACAAGTTCTACAAGAGTAGAAGAAAGGAAAGAAGTTCCAAGTCAAGGTCCTACAATGACAAAAGATCTTCGAGTCGAGAGCATAATTGCTACAATTGTGGAAGACCCGGACACTACTCCAATGAGTGTACGCCCCCCTACAAAAGAAGAGAAGATTCACCCAAAAGGAGAAGTAGAAGAGAAGAATCACCACCAAGAGAAGGGAGGAGTAGAGATGATCGTTATGAACGAAGATCCTCTCGGAGAAGCAATGATTTGGAAAGCAAGGACAAATCATCAAAGAGCTACACAAAACGAAGACATCAAGCTCATGTTGGTGAATGGGTATCCGGCCCCGACTCCGACCATCACTCCAAAAGAAATTATCGCTCCGACTCCGAATATACTCAAGATGAAGGTGTTGCCGGTCTAGCACTTGTGTCAACCAACTCCTATGACATATTTGACTCACCAAATGAAGGAATTGGAAGATGCTTCATGGCTAAAGGCCCAAAGGTATCACACCCCGAGTATGTTGATTTCAATAGTGATGAAGATGATTTGCTAGGTGATGATGATTTACTTGTTGACAACTCTAGTGATGAAAACTATGATGAACTTGCTATTAATCATGCTAATCAAGATGAAACGAATGATGATGATAAGAAGGAGATCGAGCGTCTAACTAAAGAACTAAACACTCTTAAGTTAGCTCATGAAACTACCTTGGAAGAACATCGCGAACTTTTAAAGACTCATGAGAAGTTATGCTTTGAAAAGATCAACCTTGAGCAAGAGCATGAGTTCTTAAAAGCAATCAATGATGATCTTCGCAAGAAAAGTTCTTCTTACATTGCCAAGCGTTTACTCTTGTCTACTTATATGCCACAAGTTAAATCTAGCAACAAGAGCAAGAAAGATTCTTCTTCTAGTAGTAACAATAATCATGTTAAATCCAATGTTGTTGCTTCTAGTAGTTCTCTTGATTCCACTAATGATTCTCTTAGCCAAGTTACACTTAAGCAAGAAAATAGCTTATTGAAGGGAGTTAGAGAGAAAGGTGTTTACAAGAGCCTTGCTGGGAGTAAGCAATTTGAGGAAATTGTATGCAAGCAAGGAAGGCACCGGAAGAATCAAGGTGTTGGTTTTGAACAAGAGTTCAATGCCAATGGAGTTGAGTGGGAAGAAGATAAATACCCCATGACGAAGTTTGTTCCTTAACAAGAGAAGTATGATCCTACTTCTTTCCAAGGGACACAAGCTCAAGATGATCTTCCACCACAAGACCACAAGCAAAAAGGAAAGGACAAGCTTCAAGAGGAGATTGATGCATTTGAAGAAGCTCCTAAGGCCTTGGTCAAGTGGGTTCCCATGACTACATCAAGTTCTACTTCATCAAGTACAACTACAACTCCAAGGATTCCCATCAAGATGATGTGGATCCTGAAGAAGAAGAAGAACTAGAGAGTTCTTGAGGGTGACTCCGCCAACATACTTCACTCATATCATTTTGGCGAGGACAAGTGCAAACAACTTCCACATCTTGCACTAGTTCAAGGAGCCACAAACCCTCTTGTTGGTTAGACAAGGGACAAGGTAACCTAATGCTTTCATGGACATCATCTTGTGTGAACATCACTCTATGTCTATGGATATCCTTGTTTGTTCCTTGTGGGACTAACCCGTGTAGGTATTGAAAGTGCAACTCACTCCAATGGATTGCTCCAAATGATCTACATCAACATTGGGCATCCACATCTTCAACATCAACATGAAGTCATCATCGACAAAACCCAAGGTTAGTTCATTCCTCTTAGGGGGGATATCACATCTAGGGGGAGCTTTACTCTAACAATTGAGCGAAAGCAACTGTAATGGTGTGAACACAACAATGCTTTATGTAAAAGTGGTAACCCCACTTGTGCTTAAACGATGAGTATGACCTATGATCAAATGTTCTCATTTGACTCCTAAGTCAATATACTCATATATAGATGACCTAGTCATCGCCAATTGCTTGATAGATGCTAGAGTGTTTGTGCATGCTTTGTCACATATTTCATTTGCCATTTTATTGTGTGAGCATGTTGATTGCATATTTTACTCATTCGAGGACATCCATTTGTTGCTTTGATTGTTTGGCTTTTTCTCTTTTGCCAAATGGATGGACAAGAATGCCTAAGAACTTCGTCTAGCTATCTATGTTTTTCTCGTCCCAAACTCTATTAATGCTACATCACAAAGTTTGATCAAGTCAAATTCGAACCACTCTGTGTGACGAGCACTCAGAGTCCCCGATTCGTCATAGACTTAAACTACCAAAACCTCTCTGTTGGGGATATTACTACTGGGTTTAAACCGGCCAGGAGAGGCCGGGTTATCCCCATAATGGTTCACTGTACCTCAAGCCCATGAAGACAGACGGTGGTGCTTTATGAAGGTCCAGGGCCCAAAGACGGTTTAAGGTCTACAGACGTAAACCGGCATTGATATGTAAACTTGTGTTGTAAGATAGAAAGAGCAGAGACCGAGCCGGACACGTTTATGAGCCGGCCTCGGGACCATGTAAACCGACGGGCGTCAACCCATGACCCGGCGGCGGTTTAGGGACAACAGACAACAACTCGAGACCCAGGCAAAGCGTATTCGCTCCCTGGTCATCGAAACCCTAGCAATCCCACACCAACTAGATCGTAGGCTTTTACCTTCACCACAAGGGGCCGAACCAGTATAAACTCTCTGCATCCCTTGTCCGCTTTAACCCCTTTAAGTTAACCCATTGCGATGGCTCCACGACTAAGTCCTTTCTCTAGGACATCTTCCGTGACAAAACCACGACAGTTGGCGCCCACCGTGGGGCTATCGCACGATGGTTTCGAGTTCTTAGAGGGCAGCTTCGAAGGACTCAAGGGATACGCTGTGGGCCGGATGACCAAGAGTCGTCGCGGCAAGCTCGACATCGACGACGCAGGCTAGGGCCCCGAGGCCGGCTCAATCAAGTACGGGTACCGGGTCCCCTTCGGCGGCATCCACGTTTTCATTGGCAAGATCGGCGAACCTGGTCCTGAGCCGGACATCTGCACCGACATCGTCGAGACGGCTCAGCGTGCGAGATCTGCCCGGGTTAAGCCTATCATGAAGCGTGCCTTCGTGGGAGTCATCCACGGAGTGGAATCTGAGGATAGATCGGAATCTGGTGGTGAAACCGTCATTTATTCCGGGGATGAGTCATCGACCGGAGAGACCGAGTCATTGTATCAGTTGCTAGATGGACGGATTGGGGGCTGTTCCGATGGCGACAGTATTCCGGACCCCTTTGATCCGCCAAACCGGGTTGCGATCTTCATGGCCGGTACACAGCCAGCGCTCCACTCTTCGACCACAGCGGCAATGATTTCCGGATCATTGATAACCCACAAGTATAGGGGATCAATTGTAGCCTCTTTCGATAAGTAAGAGTGTCGAACCCAACGAGGAGCTAAAGGTAGAACAAATATTCCCTCAAGTTCTATCGACCACCGATACAACTCTACGTACGCTTAACGTTCGCTTTACGTAGAACAAGTATGAAACTAGAAGTACTTTGTAGGTGTTTTCGGATAGGTTTGCAAGAAAATAAAGAGCGCGTAAATAAAAGCTAGGGGCTGTTTAGATAAAGACACAACTAAATTAGTTTTAGTAACGAGCTTGTTGTCACGAGAAAGTTATTTGTCCCCAGGCAATCGATAACTAGACTGGTAATCATTATTATAGTTTTATTTGAGGGAGAGGCATAAGCTAACATACTTTCTCTACTTGGATCATATGCACTTATGATTGGAACTCTGGCAAGCAACCGCAAATACTAAAGATCATTAAGGTAAAACCCAACCATAGCATTAAAGCATCAAGTCCTCTTTATCCCATACGCAAACAACCTACTTACTCGGGTATGTGCTTCTGTCACTCACGCCACCCACCATAAGCAAATCATGAACATATTGCAAACCCTACAGCGGGGATCCCTCACGCTTGCGTGACACGGAGAGCACCATAGGACAGCACCAATAATAAAACATGCAACTCAAACCAATCACGATCATCAAATAACCCATAGGACAAAAAGGATCTACTCAAACATCATAGGATAGCCATACATCATTGGGAAATAATATATAGCGTTGAGCACCATGTTTAAGTAGAGATTGCAGCGGGTAAGAGAGAGGTTACACCACTGCATAGAGGGGGGAAGAGTTGGTGATGATGGCGGTGAAGTTGTTGGTGAAGATTGCGGTGATGATGATGGCCACGGCAGCGTTCTGGCGCCACCGGAAGAGAAGGGGAGAGGGGGCCCCTTCGTATTCTTCTTCCTTGACCTCCTCCCTAGATGGGAGAAGGGTTTCCCCTCTGGTCCTTGGCCTCCATGGCGTGGGAGGGGCGAGAGCCCCTCCGAGATTGGATCTGTCTCTCTGTCTCTCTGTTTCTGTGTTCTCGTCTGGTGCCCTTTCACCGTTTCGTACATATATGGAGATCCGTAACTCCGATTGGACTGAAACCTTCGCCGTGATTTTTTTACCAAAAATTAGCTTTCTTGTGGCCGAAGAAGGGCATCAACCGCCTTACAGGTGGCCCACGAGGGCCAGGGGCGCGCCCCTGACTCGTGGCCACCTCGGGCACCGTCTTGCGTTGATTCTTCTTCCGGAATTTTCCAAATATTCCAAAAATAAGCTCCGTCCATTTTTATCCCGTTTGGACTCCGTTTGATATGGATATTCTGCGAAACATAAAACCTGAAACAGACAGGAACTGGGACTGGGCACTGGATCAATATGTTAGTCCCAAAAATAGTATAAAAAGTTGCCAAAAAGTATATGAAAGTTGTATAATATTGGCATGAAACAATAAAAAATTATAGATACGACAGAGACGTATCAATCAGTAGCAGCGACAGCGGCCGGGGCAGGAGGCCCCGTGCGACCGCCAGCTCAGGTTTTATCTGATTTATTTGACACTTTGGCAGGACGGATGGCGGAGGTTAATCCGGCGAATCAAGATGAGCATAATGCGGAAATCGCGAAGGTGAAAGATCAGATAACCCAGGCCAAGGCCGACCTGGCAGCTGAGGATACCAGGATGGCTGCGGAACGGGCCGCATTGGATGCACAGGCTTACCGGCTTATGCTGGATCAGAGCACGTCAAACGATGTCATGAGGAGAAGGTACCAATCTCACCTGCCGCCGGTTTATGAGGCCAAGAACCTCTTTAATACCCCAGGAGCGGGGACCAGTAATCCGCCAGTTGTAAACCGGGCGGAGGCACCTGGAACGGGGGCGCCGGTTCAGCCATGTCCGATCGATCCGCCTCGTCAGAACAACGTTTTGTCACATCACGTCCCAACACCACTGGGTCATTACTCTAACCCGATGGATAACATTGTCACTGCCGCTTCACGACTGGCGGCCCTCCCGATCGAAGGCGAGTCCCCAGTAGCTGTCGAGACGCGACGGGCTAGGGAGCTCCTTCAGACAGCTTTGACTCAGCAGCAGGCTTATTCATATAGTCGCGAAAGGAACCATTCTATTCCCCGCCCAAGCCGGAGTTACAATAGGCATATTGATGAACCGGCCGTATCAAGCAGCGCGTGAAACCATAATCCGCCCTGTGGCCATAACCCGACGGGTGGCGGTGGTGATGCTCAGGATGTGGTGGATCGTGCTAGGGCACGTCGAGAGGCCGAGTTAACGGCGCGGCATGAAGCTCGCCAACTTACTGTGGTTCGTCCAACCACATCGGTGGAACCAGGGGTTACTTCCAGCTCTTTGGGAGTGTCGTGTCTCGTCCCAGCGCTGTGCAACGTGCGCCTGCCCAAGGATTTCAAGGGCCTACGTAAAGTGCCGAATTACACCGCCGATTTATCCCCCGAGTCATGGGTCTAATGCTATGAGATGGCAATGGAGATGCTGGATGTGGACGATGCGGCGTGTGCTAAATACTTCACCATGATGCTGGAGGGGACAGCCCACACTTGGCTGAAGAACTTGCCGGCTAACTCCATTGGGTCGTGGGCCGAATTAAGGGCCCGGTTTATCCAGAATTTCAAGGATACATGCAAGCAGCCCATGTCAATTGTGGACTTAGCTGCCTGTGTCCAGGAGGAAGGAGAATCGACAACCCGTTGGGTGCGCCGAGTTTCGGAGATTTTGCATTCATCGGACCGCATCAACGCTGATACAGCAGTTTTGACATTGGAAGGCAATTGCCGGTTTGCACCTCTGAAGTTGAAGTTGGGACGGCTCAAACGTCATTGTAATGACATGGGAACACTTATGGAAGCTCTGGTAAAGTATGCCGACTCTGATAGTACCAAGGACCCCAAGTCTGACGATGACAAGACAGGGAAGGGAAAGAAGAGCGGCAACACCAAGGGGCAGCAGCATAACCCGGCGGGTCATGGAAACAGCGGTAAGCGTAAGGCGGATAACAGTTTAGATTTTTTGGCTAATACCAACACGCAGGACAAAGGCCAGAGGCGTAAGGGTAAACCGCCCCAGCGTGGTGGAGGACCAAGTCCTAATCCGGAGCGCTTGTCTTATCTGTTAAACCAGCCTTGCCCAAAGCACGGGACGCAGGACAAACCGTCCACGCACCTCTGGAAAGATTGTTATATCATGCAGGAGTTCAAAAATTCTGACTTTTTCGGTATGATCACGGACCGGGCGGCGGTTCAGGCCCTGGATCTCATGGGCCGGGTTACGGTGGAGGCAGTTCCGGTTCAGGTTTTCACGGTAATCAGAGCGGACATGGTAATCAAGGCAATCAGGGTAATCAAGGTGGTTATAATCATCAGGGCAATCACCAGCAACAGCAGCAGTCGGGCTACCAGAGCAACCCGAAGCAGTTGAATAGTGGGCAGTATCATGTCTTCACCACTAGTCTATGCAAGCGCGATCAGAAACTTCATAAAAGGGCAGTGAATTCCGTTGAACCGGCGGTGCCCCGTTACTTGCGCTGGTCTGAGCAGCGGATCGTGTGGAGTAGAGAGGATCATCCACCCCGGGTTGATAATCTGGGTCATCTGGCATTGGTGGTGGCGCCTTAGATGGGAAGTTATAAGTTCACCAAGGTACTCATGGATGGAGGGAGTAGTATCAATATCCTTTATTATGAAACCTTCCATCGCATGGGGTTAACAGATAAAAATCTTAAACCGTCCGACACAGTCTTCCATGGTGTAGTGCCTGGTAAATCGGCATATCCTGTCGGTAAGATAGCTCTGGAGGTGGCTTTTGGAGATGAACATGACTCAAGGTCAGAGACATTGACTTTTGAAGTGGTGAAAATCAAGAGCCCGTATCATGCCCTGTTTGGACGGCCGGCTTGTGCTAAGTTCATGGCAAGGCTCTGTTATGTCTATCTGCAGCTCAAGATGCCGGGTCATAAGGGGACCATCACGGTTCATGGGAGCCGCAAGATCGCTTTAGAATGTGAAGAAGGTGATGCGTCTTATGCTGAGTCGGTTTGCGCAACAAAGGAGTTGAAGTTCTATAAGGACAATGTTGATCCGACGGATATGACTTCTTTGAAAAAGCCAACTACAGAGCATGATCCGGCCTTGAAGTTTAAATCGGCTGATGAGACTAAGCTTGTCGATTTCATTCCTAGTGATTCATCCAAGCAATTTAGCATCAACGCTAACTTGGATCCGAAATAGGAAAGCGCGCTCATCGAGTTCATCCGTGAGAATCAGGACATCTTTGCGTGGAAACCTTCTGACATGCCAGGTGTATCGAGAGAACTCGCTGAGCACACTCTCAATGTCGATCCCAAGTATAAACCGGTCAAGCAGTTTCTTCGCCGGTTCAATGAAGAAAGACGCAAGGCTATTGGTGAGGAGGTAGCCAGGCTCTTGGCGGCTGGGTTCATCGTTGAAGTATTTCATCCTGAATGGTTGGCTAATCCGGTGCTGGTACTTAAGAAGAACGGCACTTGGCGTATGTGTGTGGACTACACAGATCTCAACAAGGCCTGTCCAGCATACCCTTTTGCCCTCCCTCGTATTGATCAAATCATTGATGCTACGGTGGGTTGTGAGCGTTTGAGCTTTTTGGATGCATATTTTGGTTACCATCAGATCAAAATGGCAGTTAAGGACCAGGAGAAGACAGAGTTTATAACTCCTTTTGGAGCCTTCTCCTATGTGTCTATGCCTTTTGGGCTCAAGAGTGCCCAGGCGACTTATCAGTGTTGTGTGCAGAATTGTCTTCATGATCAGATCGGCCGCAATGTTCATGCTTATGTGGATGATATTGTGGTAAAATCCAGAAACAAGGAGACATCGATAGATAACTTGAAGGAGACCTTTGATAACCTCCGGGTTTATAAAATGATGCTTAATCCGGCCAAGTGTGTTTTCGGTGTACCGACAGGCAAACTCTTGGGATTTCTGGTGTCTAACAGGGGCATTGAAGCTAATCCGGAGAAAATGAAGGCTATAACTTCGTTGGCTAAACCAAAGTGTATCAATGATGTTCAACGCCTGGCAGGCTGGATTGCCGCCTTGAGCCGGTTTATCAGTCGCCTTGGTGAGAAGGCCATCCTTTTATATCAGATGCTGAAGAAAACGGATGACTTCGTCTGGAGTGACGCCTCCAATGAAGCATTTGAGGACTTAAAGCGGCAGCTGGCTAATCCACCGGTTCTTGCTGCTCCTATTGATAAAGAGCCATTGTTGCTATATGTGGCAGCTAACGCCCGGGCTATTAGCGTGGCTATTGTGGTGGAGCACAAGGAGGCCGGAAAGGAGTATCCGGTTCAATGGCCGGTCTATTATATCAGTGAGGTACTTATTGAGTCCAAGCAAAGGTACCCACATTGGCAGAAGCTGGTGTATGGAGTTTCTATGGCAAGCCGGAAGCTTAAGCAATATTTCCAAGGTCATCCCATCACTGTGATCAGCTCTGCTCCTTTGGGGGAGATAATCCAAAACAGGGAAGCAACTGGCCGGATTGCTAAGTGGGCTATTGAGCTTGGGCCTCACGGGTTAAAATATATGCCCTGGACGGCGATCAAATCTCAGGCACTTGTGGATTTCATCAATGACTGGACAGAATTACAGGCGCCAGAGGAGAAGCCGGATCATACTTATTGGACTATTCATTTTGATGGGTCCAAACAATTGGAGGGCTCGGGGGCTGGAGTCGTATTAACTTCCCCACGAGGTGATAAGTTTTGTTATGTTCTCCATTTAATGTTCCCTTGCACTAACAATGCAGTTGAATATGAGGCTTTACTCCATGGTCTTTGGATGGCTAAAGAGATGAATCTAAGCTGAGTTAAGTGCTCCGGTGACTCGGATCTGGTGGCTCAACAAGTGTCTGGTACTTGGGATTCCAAGGACCCACTCATGGCAGCATATCGTCGAGAGGTGGATATTGTTGCAGGTCACTTCAAAGGTTATCAGGTCGATCATGTGGACCGGCGTAAGAATGAAGCGGCGGATGTTTTAAGCCGCTTGGGTTCCCAACATAAACCGGTTCCACCCAATGTCTTCCTGGATGTGCTGCATAATCCGTCCGTCAAGCTCCCTGGCAAAGAGGATTTGGCTATTCCTGATCCGGAGGCTCAGTTGGTGGAGGCTCTTCATGTTATCCCGGATTGGACAGTTCCATATTTAGCATATATGAACCGGGGCGAGTTACCAGAGGATGAAACTTCGGTTAGGCAGATAATCCGGCGGCCCAAGTCCATGACTATTATCAATGGAGAGTTACATCATTGCAGTGTGACAGGGGCGTTCTAGCGTTGTGTATCTCCTGAAGAAGGCCGTGAAATTTTGCGTGAGATCCATGAAGGAGATTATGGTCACCATGCCGGTTCAAAATCTCTGGTAGCTAAGGCGTTTCGTCACGGTTTCTATTGGCTAACGACTCATGCTGATGCTGGGGACTTGGTCAAAAGGTGTGATGGATGTCAAAAATTCTCACGACGCGCTCATGTACCGGCTCAGGAATTGAGGATGATTCCAATCACTTGGCCGTTTGCAACTTGGGGGCTGGATATGGTTGGGTCCTTTAAGCGATCCAAGGACAAGAAGACCCACCTTTTGGAGGCGGTTGATAAGTTCACTAAGTGGGTGGAGGCAGAGCCAGTCAGTAAGTGTGATGCAGCTACGACGGTTCAATTCCTCAAAAAGGTGATTTTCCCGTTTGGCTTTCCACACAGCATTATAACTGATAATGTTACCAATCTGTCCAAAGGTGCTATGAAGGAGTTCTGTCAACATGAGCACATTCGGCTTGACGTATCATCAGTGGCTCACCCCCAGTCTAATGGTCAAGCGGAGCGAGCCAATCAAGAAATCTTGAGAGGCATCAAACCCCGGCTTATGGTTCCTTTGTAGCGGACGCCGGGTTGTTGGGTGGAAGAGTTACCTTCCGTACTGTGGAGCATCAACACCACACCCAACAGATCCACGGGTTACATGCCTTTTTTATGGTTTATGGAGCGGAGGCGGTTCTCCCTAGTGACATCCATCATGACTCGCCTCGTGTGGCGGCATATGTCGAAACTGACAATGAGAAGGCACGACAGGAAGCACTTGACCTGTTGGATGAGGAGCGTGACATTGCAGCAGCCCGTTCGGCGATTTATCAGCAAGATCTGCATCGTTATCACAGCCGCCGGGTTAGAACCAGAACTTTTCAAGAAGCCGATCTGGTGCTCCGACTCATTCATGATCAAACTGATATGCACAAGTTATCCCCGCCTTGGGAAGGACCTTTTGTGGTCAGCAAGAATCTGCATAACGGGTCATACTATCTTATTGATGTTCGAGAGCACAAAGACTCACGTAAATCGGAGGAGGAGACCCACCGGCCGTGGAATATCGCTCATCTTCGGCCTTACTATACCTGAGCCATAGGCTCTGTTTATGTACATAGTTATGACAATGTATATATTATGATCAATATAATAAACCGGAGCCTCAGCTAAAGCGGGGTATCTGTTGTTTTTCTTATATCATGTGTGGTTACATGGGGGCTTCTGTTCATAAAGCGGCGTCCGGTTTACACCTTGATTCAGCTTATAAAGCTTTATATAAAAATCACTTGGGGGCTTGGTTGTATTTGAACCATAGCTACACCTCTTGATCAGCGCAAAGCCACCATAAAAATCACTTGGGGGCTTGGTCGTATTCGAACCATAGTCAAACCTCTTGATCGGCTCAAAGCCAAATTAATTCGGGTCCAAAGAGAGTGTTGCAAAAGAACAACTCAAACATAGGCACCCACTGAGCACAGCTCAAAATATTGCTTGGGGATTCTTTGCTATCGCAATGAACAAATAATCTACACTTGTAATAGGCTATCAAGCCACGGCTTGGAAGCCTGGTGTATACACCTAAAACCCCGGGTTAGCCTGCCTTTTTAAGTAAGTCACTCCGTCCAGGTAAACCTGGTATGACCCGCCGAACTTCGACAAGTCAATCTGATAAGACCCTGAACTTGTCAAAGTTAAAACAAAGATTGGTTAAGGATTGAGGACCATCTTAAAAGGCTTTGTGAAATGGTTTAACTCAGTGACCTGGCAGCCCCTGAAAAGCCTCGAATTTGGGGCCTGGCAGCCCGTGAAAAGCCTCGACTACAAGTTTTTTTTTGTATGCTTTTATTTCCCAAGTTTTTTCCTCTTTTGATGACATTTATAATGTTCTGATAAACTGGCGTTCATTAAACCCGGCTTGACTTTCAACTACAAGTTGTTAGTATCTGATCAGTCATAATTCGGAGAGTATTAACCCGGTCTGGTTTTGACTATAAGTCGCGAGAATTGAATATGAATAAACCGGTATTTATCATAACCCGGAATGGTTTTATCATAAACCGGCACAATATGACAGAAGGTTAGGGTTATTACCATCATTACAATAGTTGGTCAGCCAACATTATGACTCAAGGTCACAGGTATTAATTATTTTCATATTTGATTATCTTTTCACAAGCCTTGGTTATAAACCCTGGCTATATATCTGGGCATCATGACCCGTCCGGCGGTAAACCGCCAGGACACTATCAACTTCTTGTGTGCAGGAATAGCTTGAGTAAATTGCTACGGATTATGAACATCATATGTCTTAAGCATGGCGGATGAACAAGTATCAGGCACAAATAAGTATGCACGATGGCATAGCAGACCAAGTGTTTTAACTAGCCTATTACAAGGCGTTTCAGTGCCCAAAAGGATAATTGTTTTCTCGACAAGCATTGCAGCATGTGGAAGTTTAAACCGGCCTCCGGATCATGATTCCTCACCAGCTTGACTTGACGGTTGCGGATCACCTTGCAGCGGTTCATCGTCCTCCTCTCTACCCAGTGGCTGGAAGTCAAGGGTTGCCCAGTCGATCCCAGTTAGGGCTTGGAATACAGCTTCATCGCTTATAAGGGTGGACGGTTCAATGTCAGGGGCATAGGTGTGCTTACGAATTGGTGGGATAAGATTTTGCGCTTCAGGAGTTGGTGCAGCAACCCGTTTGTTTTTGTCGTCATAGCTCGCCTGGTAATATGAGAGATCAGCCTCTTCAGCTAGTTGAAAAGCCAGTGGACGTACTTCCCGGTTTATGGTTCGGAGGTCATCATTGCCAAATTCTGATCCGTCTTCTTTTAAGCTAGGATAGCCTTTAGCTACTTCCACCGGATCAAGGTCAGGTACCCATGCGTTTGCCCGGGTTAGTGCGGTCAGAGCACCCGCCCTTGCAGCAGACCTCTTTAGCTCTTCTACCCGGGCAGGCAGCATAGACAACCTTTCTAAGGTTTCCTTGATTCAAGTGGGGGGGGGGCTTGTTGTGTGAAGCGGTACAGATGATCCGTTGCACACCGGTATATAACTGCTCTATAAGAGTATAGGCAGCCTTCAATTTCTTCTGTACGTCAGAGCCTAGATGACTAATGCGTGTCCCTGCATAATTACAAGCATCAGTAAACCGACAATGTATGGGGAGATATGTTGAAGATGTAAAGCAAGGATACTTACCAAACACAGCAGCTGTCATGGCATGTATCTGCCGCTTTACTCCAGTCAGCTCATCTACTACCGGTTTAAGAGCTGCTTCTGTGTCCTCGGCTCTTTTTTGCAAAGTGGATTTTTCTATGTCCCAATCCGCCCACTCCTTGTTGAAACTCTCCTTTAGCTTTTCCATAGCGGCTAAAGCGCTGGTCAGCTCATCCTTTGCCTTGGAGGTTTTGGCTTGCTGGGACTTGATGTTTTCTTGCAGATCGGCGGTTTGAGATTCCTTTTTGCTCAGCTCAACCTATAAGAAACAGACATATTATGAGTTGACGGTACATATTTGAAGTACCAAGTACATAACAAGTTATGCACCTGATACTTGGGGGCTAATGCATATTTGCTTGTTCTCGGAAATTTCTACAAGTCCCAAGCACAATACAAGTATTACTCTTGGCACTTGGGGGCTAATGTATGTTTGCTCAAAGTACTGATATGGGAATTCTTCTACAGTCCCGGTTCAGATTAACATCATAAACCAGCCCTTGGGGGCTACTGGAGTTGACATTTGAAATTGGACATAAGAGAAACAGTTGTGTGGTTACCTCATATCTCTCCTTCATCAGATTTACTAAACCGGCTTCATAATCGCGGCTGGTGTACAGACGGTCCAAGAAGCCAGAGTGAATGTCTTGGGCATTGAGATGGGCGTAGCTCGACAAATCGGTGTTCCATTTGCCTTTGCCCATAACAGAAAGCTCATCCTTGGCGCTAAGTTTGGATAAAGCGACCGGGTTGCCAGGAGCGGTGTGGCTGACGCCGGTAATCATAATGTCATCTTCTGTAGCATCAGCAGCCTTCATTGGAGGGGACGGTTTATCAGCAGTCTTGGCTGGACTGGCCGGTTTATCATCCATGCGAGCCGGACTAGTCGGTTGGTGTTGAGGATATAGACCTTAGAGTCACCCGCCAGGAGGGGCCGGGTTACTCGTATGGTCATTGCCAGAAGCCCGGCCGCAAGCTTGAAAAAGGTGGGCCAAAGATGGGTTTAAGACCCGGATATGGCTTAAGGCCCGTAGTTACAATCATTATCATAGTAGAACTTGTAGTGCAAGGCAAGGATAGCTGAGAGTCCGAGCCGGACACTCTTATGAGCCGGCCGGGACTCTGAGAGCTGCTGGGCGTCAGCCTCCCTATATAAAGGGACGACCCGGCAGCGGTTTAGGGACGGGAACAATCTCATCGAGAGCCAGGCATAGCGGTTTAGCTCCCTGGTTATCGAAACCCTAATCAATACCACCTCAAACTGGACGTAGGCTTTTACCTTCACCGTAAGGGGCCGAACCAGTATAAACCCTCGTGTTCCTTGTCCCGCTTAACCCCTTCAAGCTTCCTAGTTGCGATGGCTCCACGACTAAGTCCTAGCTCAAGGACATCTGCCGTGACAATTCCACGACAGTTGGCGCCCACCGTGGGGCGCGCGCACGGTGGATTTGAGTTCTTGAAGGGCAGCTTCGAAGGGCTCAAGGGATACGCTGTGGGCCGGATGACCAAGAGTCATCGCGGCAAGCTCTACAGCAACGATGCAAACTGGGGCCCCGACGCCGGCTCAATTGAGTATGGGTACTGGGTCCCCTTCGGCGGAATTCATGTTTTCATTGGCAAGATTGGTGAGCCGGGCCCTGAGCCGGATCTCTGCGCCGATCTCATCGAGACGGCTCAGCGTGCACGACCCGCCTAGGCCTGGCCTGCCTTAAGGCATGCTTTTGTGGGGTGTATCCATGGAGGACTCTCTGATCGATCTGGCTCTGACGGTGAGTCGGCCACCGATGAGTCAAACTCGTTGTATCAACTTCAAGATGGCAGGCTCATGGGTTGTTCCGATGGTGACAGTATTCCGGACCTATTTGAGCCGCCATGCCGGGTTGGAATCTTTATGGCCGGTGCGCAGCCTGTTCAGAGCCCCGCTGCTGGAGCGGGAAACCCGGTGCCTTCTCCGGCTCAGGTGCTGGTGGATCTTACGGACAAGATGACGGCCCTGTTAACCGCTACGGTTGACCCGGCGGATCAAGCTCAACATGATGCGGAGGTGGCACAGTTAAAGTTGGATCTAGTGAAAGCTAAGGAGGATCTGGCAGCAGAAGGGATCAGGATGGTTGCGGAGAGGGCGGCTCTCGATGCCCAAACTCAGTTGATCCAGGTGCAGTCCCTCCGGCTCACGATGGATCAGAACGCGTCCAATGAGGTCATGAGAAGGAGGCATCAAAAGGCCCAATCTCGACTCCCTCCGGTTTACGATCCACGCAACCTCTTCAACACGCCAGGTGCAGGGTCTAGTAACCCACCAGGGGTCCTAGTGCCCGGGTCTGGAACCCCTATTCAGCCAATAGTGATGGGGCCTCCCCAGGTGCCCCCTGCCCCGCCTCAGTACGTGCCAATACCCCAGGGTCATTATAATAACCCGCTGGAGAACATGGTCGCCGCGGCAGCACGGCTGGCGGCTCTCCCAGTCGACGGCGACTCTCCGACGGCTATTGAAACCCGCCGGGTCAGGGAACTCCTTCAGACAGCACTGGCGCAGCAAGAGGCGTACTCCTACAGCCGGGACAGGATCCACTCGACCCCTCGGCCAGGCCGGAGCCCGAGTTACAACAGACACATGGTCTCAGCGACCGGCTCAAGTAACGTCCGACGCCATGACCCGCCCCCTGGCCATGGCCCGGTTCATAACGGAGCTTTTCACGCAGCAGACCAGGACAGAGCACGATAGGAGGCAGAGCAAGTGCCTCAGTTGACGGCTTACCAGACTCCCCCGGCTTATCCGACGACTTCCGCCGACGTGGGTATCCCTACTAGGACTGGGGGTGTCCCTTGTTTAGTGCCAGCTATCCGCAATGAACGTCTACGCAAGGACTTCAAAGGTCCTAGGAAGGTGCCTAATTACACAGCGGACTTATAACCCGCAGCCTGGATCGAGAGTTCTGAGATGGCTATGGAGCTGCTGGAGGTCAGTGAGGCGGCCATGGCTAAGTACTTCACCATGATGTTAGATGGGACTGCCCGCACTTGGTTGAAAGGGCTACCACCGAATTCCATTGGGTCTTGGGCTGAGCTGAAGGCCCGGTTCATCCAAAACTTCAAGGATACCTGTAGGCAATCTATGTCAATTGTGGATTTGACTAACTGCAAGCAGCAGGAGGGTGAGTCTACGACACATTGGGTTCGCCGGGTTAAGGAGATAATACATTCCTCGGATAAGATGGACGCCGGCTCTGCAGTCTTAATGTTGGAGCAGAATTGTCGTTTTGTGTCCCTGAAGATGAAACTCGGCCGGCTTAAGCGCGACTGCAATGATATGGGTACGCTGATGGCGGCTCTTGTCAAGTACGCCGATTCTGATGGTACCAAGGACCCCGCTTCAGATGATGAAAGGACAGGGAAGGGAAAGAAGAACGGCAATGGCAAGGGTCCTCAGCATAACCCGGGGAACCAAGGAGGAGGCAAGCGCAAGGCCGATGGCAGCCTAGAGTTTGTGGCCAACGCCAGCTCACAAGGTAATAACCAGCGACGTAAGGGGAGGCCCCCTCCCCGAGGCGGCGGGTCAGGCCCGACGCTGGAGCAGCTGCTGAATGAGCCTTGTCCAAGGCATGGCTCTAGAGAGATGCCGGCAACTCATCTATGGAAGGATTGTGCAATCATGAAGGCCTTTAAGAATTACAATGGCCCGGGCGGCGACTCAGGCGCCGGCGGTTTTCATGGCCCGGGCGGCGGCTCAAATTCTAATCCTCAGAACGGTCAAGGGGGTTTTAATCAGCAGTCTGGCCAGGGTCATCAACAGCAGCAGGGGGTTATCAGACCAATCCAAAGTAGCTTAGCGGTGGACAGTATCATGTGTTTACCACCAGTCTGTGTAAGCGAGATCAGAAGCTTCATAAGAGGGCTGTGAATGCTGTTGAACCGGCGGTTCCACGCTACTTGCGGTGGTCTGAGCAGCCTATAGTGTGGAGTAGGGAGGATCACCCTCCCCGGGTGAACAACCCAGGCCACTTGGCCTTAGTGGTGGCTCCTCAAGTGGGAGGTTATAAGTTCACTAAGGTGCTCATGGATGGAGGCAGCAGCATCAACATCCTATATTATGAGACTTTTCGCCGTATGGGGTTGGTTGATAAGAACCTCAGCCAGTCAAACACTATCTTCCATGGTGTGGTACCTGGTAAGTCGGCTTATCCAGTCGGCAAGATCGAGTTGGAAGTGGCCTTTGGAGATGAGAACAACTACAGGGTGGAAACATTGACCTTTGAGGTGGTCAGGATAAGAAGTCCGTACCATGCTATATTTGGGCGGCCGGCTTACGCCAAGTTCATGGCACGGCCGTGTTATGTTTACTTACAGCTCAAGATGCCGGGTCATAATGGGACCATTACGGTTCACGGCAGCCGGAAGGTGGCCTTGGAATGTGAGGAAGGCGATGCAGCTTATGAAGAATCTGTTTGTGCAACAGAGGCGTTGAATTTTTACAAAGACAACGTTGACCCAACAGATATGACCTCTCTAAAAAAGCCGACTACGGAGCATGAGCCGGCAATGAAATTTAAGTCGGCTGATGAGACTAAACTTGTTGATTTCATTCCAGGAGATTCATCTCAGCAGTTTAGCATCAGTGCCAACCTGGATCCAAAATAGGAAAGCGCGCTCATCGAGTTCATCCGTGAGAATAGGGACATCTTCGCATGGAAACCTTCTGACATGCCAGGTGTACCTAGAGAACTCGCTGAGCACACTCTCAATGTTGATCCGAAATTTAAGCCGGTCAGGCAGTTCCTTCGGCGGTTCAATGAGGAGAGGCGGAAAGCTATTGGTGAAGAGGTGGCCCGGCTCTTGGCGGCGGGGTTTATTGTTGAAGTCTTTCACCCAGAGTGGTTAGCTAACCCGGTGCTCGTGCTCAAGAAGAACGGCACTTGGCGGATGTGTGTGGATTATACGGACTTAAACAAGGCGTGTCCGGCTGATCCTTTTGCCCTCCCCCGTATTGATCAAATTATTGATGCTACGGCAGGTTGTGCGCGCTTAAGTTTCTTGGATGCTTATTCCGGATATCATCAGATTAAAATGGCAGTTAAGGACCAGGAGAAGACGGCGTTCATCACTCCCTTTGGAGCCTTCTGCTATGTGTCTATGCCCTTTGGACTCAAGTGTGCACAGGCGACTTACCAGCGTTGTGTGCAGAACTGTCTTCATAAACAGATTGGGCGCAATGTTCACGCTTATGTGGACGATATTGTGGTTAAATCCATAAAAGAGGAAACCCTGATAGATGATTTAAGGGAAACCTTTGATAATCTCTGGGTCTACAAGATGATGCTTAACCCGGCCAAGTGTGTTTTTGGTGTTCCTGCAGGCAAACTCTTGGGTTTCTTGGTTTCTGACAGAGGCATTGAAGCTAACCCGGAGAAGATCAAAGCCATCACCTCCCTAGCTAAGCCGGCGTGTATAAATGATGTTCAGCGCTTGGCGGGTCGCATCGCTGCTTTAAGCCGGTTTATAAGCCGTTTGGGTGAGAAGGCCATGCCATTATATCAGTTGATGAAGAAAACTGATAACTTTGTCTGGAATGATGCAGCTAATACTGCCTTTGAGGATTTGAAGAAGCAGCTGGCAGAGCCTCCAGTCCTTGCTGCTCCGGTTGATAAGGAGCCCTTATTATTATATGTGGCGGCGAACACACGAGCCGTCAGTGTGGCCATGGTGGTGGAGCGCAAGGAGGAGGGTAAGGAGCATCCGGTTCAGCGGCCGGTTTATTATGTCAGCGAAGTGCTCATTGAGTCCAAGCAGCGGTATCCGCATTGGCAGAAGCTTGTTTATGGTGTGTTCATGGCAAGCCGAAAACTTAAGCATTATTTTCAGGGTCATCCCATCACTGTGGTCAGTTCTACCCCTCTTGGTGATATCATTCAAAACAGAGAGGCCACAGGGAGAGTGGCTAAGTGGGCCATAGAGCTTGGACCTCATGGTCTCAAGTACGTGCCACGCACTGCTGTTAAATCTCAGGCCTTGGTGGATTTCATCAATGACTGGACAGAGTCACAAGTGCCTGAGCAGAAGCCGGATAACACATATTGGACTATTCACTTTGATGGGTCCAGGCAGTTGGAGGGCTCGGGGGCTGGAGTCGTGTTGGCTTCCCCTAAAGGTGACAAGTTCCATTATGTGCTATAGTTGTTGTTTCCTTGCACTAACAACGCGGCTGAGTACGAGGCCTTGCTCCATGGTCTTCGGATGGCTAAAGAGATGAGCTTAAGCCGGGTAAGGTGCTTCGGCGACTCAGACTTGGTGGCTCAACAAGTATCAGGAAAGTGGGATTCCAAGGACCCTCTCATGGTGGCTTATCGCCGCGAAGTTGATGCCATTGCTGGGCATTTTCAGGGTTACCAAGTGGAACACATCGATCGCAGGAAGAACGAGGCGGCTGATGCTTTAAGCCGGCTGGGCTCTCAGCGAAAACCGGTGCCGCCTAATACTTTCCTGGATGTCCTGTATAACCCTTCTGTTAAGTTGCCTACAGAGGAAGGCTTGGCTGTCCCTGACCCGGAGGCACGACTGGTGGCGGCTCTCCATATCATACCGGACTGGACAATGCCCTATCTGGCTTACATGACCCGGGGCGAGTTGCCTGAGGATGAAACTTTGGCCAGGCAAATAACCCGGCGAGTTAAGTCAATGATTGTTATCAATGGCGAGTTGCATCACCGCAATGTTTCGGGAGCATTTCAGCGTTGTGTTTCCCCTGAGGAAGGTCAAGAGATCTTGCATGAGATTCATGAAGGGGATTGTGGCCATCACGCCGGCTCAAAGTCTCTTGTGGCCAAGGCTTTTCGTCATGGTTTTTATTGGCCGACGGCTCATGCTGATGCAGAGGACTTGGTCAGTAAGTGTGATGGCTGCCAAAGGTTCTCGCGACGGGCTCATGTACCGGCTCAAGAGCTGAGGATGATCCCAATTACTTGGCCCTTTGCGGTATGGGGGCTTGATATGGTTGGGCCTTTCAAAAGGTCCAAGGATAAGAAGACCCACCTTTTGGTGGCAGATGACAAGTTTACCAAGTGGGTTGAAGCGGAGCCAGTTGGCAAGTGCGATGCAGCCACGGCGGTTCAGTTTATGAAAAAGGTGATCTTTCGCTTTGGTTTTCCGCACAGCATTATCACTGACAATGGCACCAATCTCTCCAAAGGCGCCATGGAAGAGTTTTTTCAACGAGAGCATATCCGACTTGATGTTTCTTCAGTAGCTCATCCTCAATCCAATGGTCAAGCTGAGAGAGCTAATCAGGAGATTCTGAAGGGCATCAAGCCCCGGCTTTTGGTCCCTTTGCAACGGACGCCGGGTTGTTGGGTGGAGGAGTTGCCCTCCGTGTTATGGAGCATCAACACTACTCCTAACAGGTCTACAGGTTTTACGCCTTTCTTCATGGTTTATGGGGCAGAAGCAGTCCTCCCCAGTGACATCCGTCATGACTCACCTCGAGTGGCGGCTTATGTTGAGACGGATAATGAACAGGCGCGCCAAGATGCTCTTGACTTGTTGGACGAACAGCGTGATGTGGCAGCAGCCCGTTCGGCAATTTACCAACAAGACCTGCGTCGTTATCATAGCCGCCGGGTTAAATCCCGGGTCTTCCAGGAAGGCGATCTCGTGCTCCAGCTCATCCAGGATCACACAGATACACACAAGCTGTCCCCGCCTTGGGAAGGGCCCTTTGTGGTCAGCAAGAACTTGCACAACGGGTCATATTACCTCATTGACATTCGGGAGCGCAAAGATTCATGTAATTCGGAGGAAGAGACCCGTCGGCCGTGGAACATAGCTCAGCTTCGGCCTTACTACACTTGAGCCACCGGCTCTCATAATGTACATATTTCTCTCAGCCATGTATATATTATGATAAGCAATAAAGCAGGACCTCTGTCCTTTTTCCTCCTCCAAATATGCACGTGTTGTTTTTCATTACAAGATTACATGATAACTTGAAGGAGGATCCAGCTTATGATCGTGTTCGAATCTAGCTGTAAGCAATAAGGTCACTTGGGGGCTTCCTGTTCAAACATGGGTCGTATTCGAACCAAAGAGAACATAGCTGTCAATACCCATTTGATTGGCAAAGTGCCGAGCTCATTGAGGAGTTTTCTTTGATCATATTTGAATCTTAGTTTAAACCCCTTTGAGAACCGACGTGGATCGTATTCGAATCAGCGTCGTTAAACAATTCTTAGAATCACTTGGGGGCTTCCCGTTCAAACATGGGTCGTATTCGAACCAAAGAGGACATAGATGTCGGTACCCTCTTGATTGGCATCGCCACACCCACTAGGGGGCTATATGATCGCATTCGAATCCTAGCATAACCCCTTTGGGCCGGGTCTCTGGTCGTATTCGAACCGGAAGCCCCTAAGTTCTTCTGCTTTATAGCAAGTTTCTTCTGATCATTTCAAAGTGCGTACAGCCGGGTCTCACTTTGCCGGCTTAACTTTGATTTACAGTGATAGTTGAATACAATGGGTGTCATTAAGACAAGTAAATCGGAATTAAGGTATCAACCTTATTATCCGGGTTATCTAAACCGGAAGTATGCTTGCAGACCGCTAATTGTGTTATTACGGCTGTATTAAGGACATACCTGAGAACCAGTCTTTTTTGATTCATATTCCGGGTTATATATCTGAAACATATGATTCTCAGGGCGGTAAGCCGCCTGGAGACTTGTGATTCGTCTTTCTATGCAGGATAGTTAAAGGCGATTATTTGAGACTAAGGGGAAGGAATGACCCGGAGAAATATAAAGGAGATAACTTCAATAAAACTTCAAGCATTCAAGGCGTGCACGATGACACGACGAGGATAAAGTGTTGGTCCTACTCTATTACAAGACTCGTTGAGTCCAAAAGGGTGAGGCATTGTTTGGTAAACCGCCAGCAGAATTATGACGCTTGCTGGGTTGAAGTCTCCGCCTCGTCTCTTTCTTCTCCTCCGGCTGTTCCCAGGGTCTGGAAAGTCGTCGACTTCCAGTCGATGCCGCTCAGAGCTTCGAATTGGGCTTCTTCGTCAATTAACCCGGCCGGGTCAATTTCCGGGGCGAAGGTGTGCTGACGAGCCGGTGGAATCAAACTCAGGGCTTCATAGCGAGGGGTCGGGATCCTCTGATTCTCTGCATTGTAACCCGCCTGGTACTTGGTCAGATCTGTGTCGTTCCCGATAAGGGTGGCC
This sequence comes from Triticum aestivum, assembly GCF_018294505.1. Classification (NCBI taxonomy): domain Eukaryota; kingdom Viridiplantae; phylum Streptophyta; class Magnoliopsida; order Poales; family Poaceae; genus Triticum; species Triticum aestivum. The sequence goes on from NC_057811.1 coordinate 286,663,394, forward strand.
ACCGGGCGCACGACCTTCACGCAGGCGGCAAAGTCTCTTTGGTCGAAGGCCGTGCCGTCTTCCTTCAGACTTGGGTAGCCGAGGGCGATGTCCGCCGGGTCTAACTCGGGGAGGAAAGCCTTGGCCCGGCTCAGTGCGGCGATTGCTCCGGCTCTTGCAGAGGCCCGTCGTAGCTCTTGGATACGTTGAGGCAGAACGGCGAGCCGGCGAAGAACCTCCGCCAGGTGAGTCGGCACCTCGTTGGATAAGGCCACCACAGCTAAGGCACGCTGTGACCCGGTGTAGAGTTGCTCCACCAGGGTGTACACGGCCTTTAGCTTGGTTACCACACTCTGGTTGAGGTTGGCACTTCTGGAACCTGTTTCATAGAACAGGATAAGCCGCCGACAAGGGTGAGTTATGAGGCATCAAAATTTTAAACTGGACGAAAGCCGGCGGATGACTTACCAAAGATTGCAGCAACCATCTGAGACACTTGGCGCTTTAAGCCGGAGAGTTCAGCCGTCTTTTCTGACAGGGCCCTCTCCGCCTGATCAGCCCGGTTCACCAATGCGGCCTTCTCTTCGGCCCACGCCTTCCGCTCAGCATCGAACTCCGTCTTCAGCTTCTCTTGAGCGGCGATGCTGGACACAAATTTGGCATTTGCCTTCCAGGTCTCCATCTCTTGTATCTTCAGCCGGTTCTTGAGATCAGCAAGGTCAGCCTCTAGCTTCTTGCCAGCAGCCTGCATAAATTTCCGGGTTATGGCATGAACAGTTACTATATAAATTTAAAGTCCCAAGCGTTTTCCAAGCAAAGACACTTGGCACTTGGGGGCTAATGCATATTGAACGTTTCTATCTACAAATGGCCGGTTCAATTGGGTAATCCGGAACCTAAGTCTACAACATATTCAATCATAAGTCGTCGACTTGGGGGCTAGCATGGTAAAGGTAACTATGCAGTAAGTAAGAGGACAGCAGAATGATACCTCAGATTTCTGCTGGATCTGGTTCACCATGGCAACCTCTGCGTCCCGGCTCTTGTGCACTTGGCTGATGTAGCCAGAGACGAGCTCTCCAATGCTCAGGTTGGCGTAGTCGGAGAGGTCCAGGTTCACCCGGCGGGGCTGTAGCAACTCCCCCTTGGCGGAGCACTTGGCCAGTGCGGTAGGTCTCCCCGGCTCAACAAATTCCGTCCGGGTGATTACCACGTCCGGATCATTTGCTGGTTGAGCCGAGCCGGAGGCCTCCGGGTTAGCAGAAGCTTCTGCAGCTGCCTTGTTGGTTGGAGCGGCGGCTTCGGGAGCGGAGGCAGCTGGCGGTTCTTGATCTGCTGCCTCCAGCTCTGGCAACTCCGGCTCTTCGATTGGCTTGGCCTTCTTTGCCCTCTTGGTGAGCTTGGCTTGGGCACTGAAAGGACAAAAACGTTAAGCACAAAAGGGTAAGTAAAGACAAGTATAACATGAGATGGTTATCATTACCCGGGCGCGGTCTTGAAAGCCGGAAGACTCGACTGCATAGAGTCGCCCGAAGAGGGGGAGGTCTCCTGATCATTTGATTCAGAAGAACTGAGTGGCTGACGTATAACACCCGCCAACGGATGAAAAGGGTACAAGTGGGAAATAACCTCAGTTCGGCGCTTCCTCGATGCGTCAGGTAACCCGGAGGAGAGGTCGGTGTCCTTGTTGGTCCGGGTGTGACGCCGGCTCTCATGAACCTGTCGCTTCAAAATAAATTGAGGATCTTGATAAGCTAAAGGATGTGAAAAGCTTAGTTTCCGGGTTACCCTTCGGACTTTCAGCCTTGGCAAGGGCTCCGAGTCAGAGGAAAGTGACATTACCTCTTCAACCACCGGGTTACTGGCTCCGGTGTCATCCTGTTGATGAACAAGTGTTGGTAAGGCGGACAAGAAATCAACAATAAACACAACAAAGAGCTTACAGGTTCAGGGGTTACCTCTGACTCGGAGCTGTCGCTTAATTGCATCAGCTCCGAAGCAGTTGGCCTACTTCCCTTCTTGCGGGGAGCGGCTTTCTTGGCGGCTTTCTTCGCCTTTCTGGCCTTCTTGGCCGCTTCATGGTCATATTTGACCCGCCAGAACTTGTCATCAGCCTGAAAAATACAATGGTGATTTCTTAGAGATTCAGATGAAGGTTATCTGTAGACAAAGGTAAAATGTTTAAATCAGTGGCTTACCGCTGGGGCTGGGTTGGTCTTGCAGAAGGGGGCTAACCCGGTCCTCCCGCAATCTGCCAGGCTCTCATTCAAGAGAGCCTTGGTCATCTCCTCGGCAACATCTTCAGGAAGATCGTTGCGGCTGTGTCTCTGGGGGTCATCCTTTCGGCCCGTGTACTCACACATTAAGCCGGGGCGGCGGCTCAATGGGATCACCCGCCACGAGATCCAGACCCGGACCAGATCGATTCTGTTCAGACCATTGCCCAGGAGAGCCTTGATCTTGTTGATGGTGGGGAGCAGGGGTTGGCGCTCCGCTTGAGTCAGCTTGTCTAACAGTGGGTGAGTCGGCTCCAGACGCGAGGGGTGAAAGCCGGGCAACGGACTCTCATCAGCCGGTGATGTGTCTTGGAAGTAAAACCACGTCAGATTCCAGTCCTTGGGGTGGCTGGGCGGCTCTGCGTAAGGGAAAAGGCAGTCCCTACGCCGCTGGATGGAGATGCCGCCTAGCTCCAAACTCGGCCCGTTGGCACACTCGTTCTGGCGGTTTAAATAGAAAAGCTCTCTGAAGAGCAGCAGACTGGGTTCTTCTCCAAGGTAAACCTCGCAGAACACTTGGAAGTTGCAGATATTGGATACTGAGTTGGGTCCTATGTCCTGAGGTCGCAGATCGAAGAAATTCAGAACGTCTCTGAAAAACTTTGAGCCGGGCGGTGCGAAGCCCCGGCTCATGTGATCCGCAAAAATGACCACCTCTCCGTCCTTTGGCTGTGGTCTCTCCTCTGATGGGTCAGGGGCACGGTAGGACATGACATCCTTCTTGGGCAAGTGGCCTGACTTGACAAAATCCGCTAGGGTCTCATTGGTGACGTTGGACCTCATCCAATTGCAAGTAATGGAGGCCTTAGGAGCTTTGGGAGGCATGGTGAAAGTCGGCAGCCTATGATAAGAGGAAATGTCCGGTTTAAGTATAAGCCAGAGGAAAGTTGTAATTCAGTGTTAAGTGGCGGCTTACGGAGGGGACTAATGATATATGTCTAAGTACATCGGGTTATCTAAGCCACTGGTGTGCTTGAGGGTAATTCAAATTGTCTACAGCCTGGTTATAAGTGAGCTGGAAAGTTTTACGATGCGTGGCTTCCCTTAAGTCGGAAGGTTCTACGGCGTGTGTTTTCTTTAAGCCGGAAATGTAAACCGCCATGATTCAATGAGGGCAGTTTTTTACTAAGTGTGGTGAAAACAGGTTTCACACATTGCGGTAAATATTTTGGATCAAAATGGTCGGGAAAAAGGAAAATTTCTAGACCTAAAAAACAGACGCAGGGGAGTTCTTGAGCATTGAACAAGGCCTTATGCAGTAAAAGGAGGTCTACTTGCATGAGAAATGGGTGCTAAAATAGCTACCGCAGTAGTTCTACACAGGGCTAAGATCAAAAAGGGCAGTAAAAATAAAAACTACCGGGGCTCGTAGGTGACAGCGAAGAACACGAAGAACACGGATGAACCCTACAGCAGATCTGTTCTACAGGGCAAGCAGGACTTACGGTGGCTGGTGAGTCACGGAGGTCGTCGCGTTTCTCTGGTCAAATCAGGGTGATGCAGCGGCCTGAGTTGATGACGACGAGAAGACCCGCGGCGGCGGCAGTAGCAGAGCTCGGGCAGGGGAGCAGTGGCGCGAGGAAGAAGACAAAGGAGAGAGAAGTGGCTGAAGGCCCGTCGGGCCGACCTATTTATAAGGCGAGCTCATAAGTGGGCGCGAGAATCATGGAGACCACGGCGTGGTTATCTCCCCACGAAACGCCTCGATTTTCGGGATGACAGTAAAGGTAAAGATCCGTTGCGGATCTGGCGGAGTAAAAAACAGACTTAATGGAGGATGACGTCATGGCGGATTATCCGGAGTCCAGAGGATGACGTCACGCCGGGTTATGGCCTTCACACAATTATAAGCCGGAGGTTTTCTGTCGAAGGGATGGAAGATTGACATGAGCCGGATCAAATCAATCTGGGGCCTAATGTTGAGGATATAGACCTTAGAGTCACCCGCCAGGAGGGGCCGGGTTACTCGTATGGTCATTGCCAGAAGCCCGGCCGCAAGCTTGAAAACGGTGGGCCAAAGATGGGTTTAAGACCCGGATATGGCTTAAGGCCCGTAGTTACAATCATTATCATAGTAGAACTTGTAGTGCAAGGCAAGGATAGCTGAGAGACCGAGCCGGACACTCTTATGAGCCGGCCGGGACTCTGAGAGCTGCTGGGCGTCAGCCTCCCTATATAAAGGGACGACCCGGCAGCGGTTTAGGGACGGGAACAATCTCATCGAGAGCCAGGCATAGCGGTTTAGCTCCCTGGTTATCGAAACCCTAATCAATACCACCTCAAACTGGACGTAGGCTTTTACCTTCACCGTAAGGGGCCGAACCAGTATAAACCCTCGTGTTCCTTGTCCCGCTTAACCCCTTCAAGCTTCCTAGTTGCGATGGCTCCACGACTAAGTCCTAGCTCAAGGACATCTGCCGTGACAATTCCACGACAGTTGGTCAGTGTGACCGGTGGTATCAACTTCTACTTGTTCAGCGACGAAGTCATAATCTTGTGGTGGTGGATCATCAAGTAGAGCGTCAGCATTATCCTCCGGTTCAATAACCACATTTTCGTCTGACGCTTTGTTTAACTGAGCCTTCTTGCTGGGTCTAGGCTTGGCACTGAGAAGAATAAACATAAACATTAATACGTCTGGTGAATATAAGTATTAAGAACAAATTTAAGGCATAGCTTACCCATGAACTGTCTTGAGGGCTGGAAGCTGTGTGGCCGTTGACTCGCCAGAGGATGAGTGAGGCGTGCCCTAATAATTTGAATTAGACGGATTAAGAGGCTGAAGGAAACAACCCGCCTTGGGACAAGAAGTGTCAGGAATGTAAGAGACCTCTGATTGAAGTTTCCGGACTGGAGTATTTGGTAAACCGGCTGAGGTGACTACCTGTCCACTATGCCGGGTTGTGCGGCGAGCTTCATGTTGCTACATCTTCAAAAGAAAGTTTGGGTCCAAGTGAGCAAGGGGGTGAGAAAATTTTACTTTCCAGTTTGCTTGACGGATTTCGGTGTTGGCACAGGATAAGAACCGGAGGAAAGGATAATTACCTCTACATCATCAGCTTGGCTGCCTTCGGCATCGTCCTGATAAGGGTCGTTGTCAATGAGATGTATGAAAAATGAACCAAGAGAGTCAAGTTCTACCTCTGAGTCCGGATTAGCCAAATCGGCATCAGCATTTGGCTCGGAAGACGCAGTGGTCCTCTTCTTGGCATGTTTTTTAACAACCTTGGTCTTCTGGCGAAGTGGCTTTGCCGGTTTATCTTGTGGTTTTGCCGGTTTATCCTGTGGTTTTTTCTTCCAGAACGGATCATCGCCCTGTCAAAGATGGACAAAATTTTGAGAGAATTTTTGAAAGAAGCAAGTTAGAACAAAAAAGTTATGTGATCCTTACAGTTGGCGGTTTGTTAGAAACACAGAAAGGACTTAATCCGGTCTGGCTACAGACAGCCTCCGGTTCATTCAGTATCTTCTTCACAGCCTCAGTAACTTCAGCATCTGTAAGCTGAATATCAGTGTGTCGTTGAGGGTCCTTCAAACTCCTGGTGTATTCACACATTAAACCAGGGCGTCGGCTTAAGGGTAATATGCTTCAAGTTATCCAACATCGAGCAAAGTCAACACCTATTAAACCGTTCGCCATAAAGGCTCTAAGCTTTAACAGTTGTGGCGCATAGTTGGACCTTTCCTTTGTAGTTAACCTCTGAGGAAAGGGATGTGTATTGCTAAGACGGTGAGGGAGGTAACCCGGCAAAGGGTTTTCATCAGTTGGAGATATGTCTTTACAATAAAACCAAGTCTGGTTCCACTCCTTGGGGTGACTGTGAAGCTTGGTGTGAGGGAAGCTGACATCCTTTCTCTTTTGAACCGCCATGCCACCAAGCTCAGTATTGGGTCCATCTGTGAACTCTGTGCGATGGTTTAAATGGAAGAAATCCCGAAACAATTCAACTGTGGGCTCCTCTTGAAGATAAGCCCCACAAAAGACTTGGAAATGGCAGATGTTGGACATGGAGTTTGGGCCGATGTCCTGAGGGTGGAGCTGAAAACTGGCAAGCACATCTCAGAAAAACTTTGAACCGGGAGGGCTAAACCCTCAACCCAGATGGTCAACGAAAATAACTACTTCTCCGTCTTTGGGTTCAGGAGGATTTTTGGACCGGGGGCCCTCCAGTGGACGACCTCTTTCTTGGCTAAAGCGCCAGTAGTGACACATCTGTCTAATTGTTCTTCAGTGACCCGGGAAGGAACCCAGTTGCACTCATAGACTTGTTTGGCCATTAAAATGGAAAGCTGAAACATGGTTATTGCCGGTTTAAGGTTGATGATGGAAAAATATAAAGCGGTGCAAGAGCAGAAGAAGACAGAAATATGTACGCATTGTTAAACCGGAATCAGACATGGGAGATGTACAAAGATAAAGCTGCTTGGCGGTTCAACAGGGGACTAATGGCACCTACCGGATCATCATTTTTCTATGAGATTAAACCGCCTACTCTGGCATAAAAGATACATATCTAAGATGCATAAGTGAAGGAAAAACAAGTTTCACAGCTTGGCATGATAATTTCAGATCTGCAGTGCGTTGGAAAATCAAAATATATTCTTACCTAAAGCGCAGGTGCTTAAGCAGTTTAATAGCTCCAGATGAGTTTTTCTACTCAAAGCAGATGTTCTAATGAGGAAAAAGGAGTTTTAACTACAAAGGCATTGGAATATATCAGATCTAATTCACCATTTGTACTACTGAAGAGGAACAGGGAAGAATAGCTCCAAGAACTTCGAAGAACTCGGACGAGTACAAACCCTAATGATAAGATCTAGGGTGGAAGGTGAGAAGACTTACCAATGACAAAAGAACAGAGGAGAGGCGCCACGGCTTTCTGGTATGATCAGGTTGATGCAGCGGCCGTTGTTGAGGCAGATGTGAAGATCGATGGCGGCGGCAGAGCTCGAAGGTTCGGTCGACGCGAGGAAGAAGACGATGCGAAGAGGCACGGGGGCAAAAATGGAAAAGACCCCCTGGTCCTATTTATAAAGCCAAAGGGATAAGTGACAGGTGCGAGAATCAAGGAGCCCAAAAGTTAGATATATGGCAGAGCTGTCGCCTCGATTGTCGGAGGCTCATTAAGGAAGGTGAGTTATATGCAATTTTTAATAGCAGGTGACATCATGGCGGGTTATCACGATTCGGGAAGATGACATCATGGCGGTTTACAAGATTTCTAGGAAGATGATGATGCGTTGAAGATTGACATGAACCAGTTCAAATCAATCTGGGGCCTAATGTTGGGGATATTACTACTGGGCGTAAACTGGCCAGGAGAGGCCGGGTTATACCCATAATGGTTCACTATACCTGAAGCCCATGAAGACAGACGGTGGTGCTTTATGAAGGCCCAGGGCCCAAAGACGGTTTAAGGTCTATAGACGTAAACCGGCATTGATATGTAAACTTGTGTTGTAAGATAGAAAGAGCAGAGACCGAGCTGGACACATTTATGAGCCGGCCTCGGGACCCTGTAAACCAACGGGCGTCAACCCATGTATATAAGGGGACGACCAGGCGGCGGTTTAGGGACAACAGACAACAACTTGAGACCCAGGCAAAGCGTATTCGCTCCCTGGTCATCGAAACCCTAGCAATCCCACACCAACTGGATCGTAGGCTTTTACCTTCACCGCAAGGGGCCGAACCAGTATAAACTCTCTGTGTCCCTTGCCTGCTTTAACCCCTTTAAGTTAACCCGTTGCGATGGCTCCACGACTAAGTCCTTTCTCTAGGACATCTGCCGTGACAAAACCACGACACTCTCTATGCATTTCGGTCTGACCGGTCCATCCACTTTGGTCACACTGAGTTCACTGAGTTGATCTAGGTTTTTAATATCAGTGCAACCGATTAGAACTTTTCGGTCACACCGAGTTGCAGTAACCGCTTGCGATTCTGCATCTCGGTGCCACCGAGTTGTTCCACTTGGTCACACCGACAGGGTCAGGATATATATACCGATGGGTGAGATTTTGGAAATTTCTTCAAAACCCCTCAGCCTGCGCGTGTCCTGCTCTGCCGCCTCAGGTCTCCGGATCATCCTCTCGTCGCCAGCGACCTCCCGCCACTGGTTTCCATCACCGTCAACAGATTTCAACGCCGCCGTTGCCACCATAGCGAACTCATCGCCGAATAGGGTATGAGTTCGACCCCTTGTGCATTCTTTTTACCTCCGATTCCGAGCACAAGGTCAATGCCATGTTTCTTACCACGTATGAGATCAATCTATCCAGAGAAAACCTCCATTAGATTAAGTTTGATTCGAAAACTTAGGGTTAGCTTTCCGCCGAACTCATCTCGGACCGACCGAGTTATAGAAATCGGTCTCACCGATTTGGCTTAGGCCATTGCACTTGCACTTTTCGGTCTGACCAAAAGTTGCAAATCGGTGCGACCGAGTTCAACTCTCTGTGAAACCCTAGCAATCTCAGAGTCACCGAACTATAACTCGGTCTGACCGAGTTCACTAGTTTAGACTCCAAAAGTTGCTTCGGTCGAGTTTAACAAATCGGTAGCTCCGAAATGCTTTTTGTGGAGAACTAAAGATAAGTTTTTGACTCGTCTATTTTGCAAAAACTCTGCACTTTGTGATGCTCATCTACTCTACCTCATCTATATCTATTCATAAGGTCTGCTATCAGTTTGCTTTGCTAGTATGTCTGATCGGTGTGATAGCCAGAACAAATCAGAAGAGCAAGTGAACTTGAGTGAGGGCACTAGTCCCTCTAGCAGCTATGATGAGGGCTGCAGGAGCACTCCAAGCAATTTGCCCAAAGCAACTACAAGGTCAAGGAAGAAGAAAACCTCAGACTCAGAGGATGAGGACTATGTGGCTACTAAGGAGGAAGTCAGCTCCAAAAAGGAAGTGGTGAAGAAGGAATATGGTACAACTGCTGCAACAAAACCTGGTATGCACGAGAAGGCACCTTCCAAGAGAGTTCCTATATCTAAAGCCAGATCCTCAACTTAGGAAACCATGGAGTTCACACTTGAACCAAAGGAGGATGGTGAAGGCAAGAAGAGGAAAGAGAGGGTCAAGAAGACCACAACTCTATGGCCAACATGTACAAGGAGATTCCAGATAAGGCATTGGGAACTCATAGGCTTGGGTATGTACATTACTTGTTGTCTGGATTAGCTACTATCAACACTATATTGAGGCATACATTATTGCCCAAATCTGGAGATCACAAGATGATCAGAGGTCATTCAATCAACTTGCTGCAGATATTTGATGTGTTTCAGAAATTCAAAGTTATGAGACTGATTGTTGAAACAATCAAGAGGACAGCTGCAGATCAGAAGAGATCTTGTGGGTATGCTCTACATATTCAGGTGCTCATCAAATCCAAGATGGGCACATGCACTTATCTTTTGGACAAAGAGCATCTACCCTTGAGACCAGACTTTGAGGACAACATTGTTGTGATGAATGAAGAAGATCCTACATCTGTGCAAGCACAAGAAAAGAGAGAGAAGGCAAAGGCTGAAGATGCCAAGTGTTGAATAGGCATCTCAACTGTTTCTGAAGAGCAAACAAGATCAACTTGGATATCTGATTCAAGCAACTTTGAGGATTGAGAAGGGCTTGGCCACCCTGACTCAAAATCAGGAGAGCTTGGAGAGGATAAATGAGACAAAGTTCTATGATCTTGGTCTTAAAGTGACTGAGATGCAGACAACCGTTGAGCAACTCCAGGAAGAAACTGAGGAGAGGAAAGGGTAGGCTACCACAGATGCCTTTCAGAGAGTGCCCAGAGGTCAGAGGTCTGCTGCAGTGCCCATGGCTGACACTAGAGCTACCACATTAGCACCAGCAGCCACAGCTTCAGTGCCACCTCCAGTTCCCACTCCACCAGCTCCAACAACTTCTATAGATGCTTTTGTCCTTGGAGTCCTCTCAACACCACCTCCCGAAGATCAAGCCTAGAGAGACGCAAAGCACTATGCATTTTCAAACTTTTTGGTAACTTGTTGCCAAAGGGGGAGAAATGTATAGATCATAGGCTTCGAGAGAGAGTGTTTTTGCTTCTTTTGTCTCTCTTGCTATTTGGTTGATACTCTTGTGTGTGCTTGTTTGATACTTTATGCCTGTGTGTGAGATACTTGTATGATCATGTGTTTGATCATATTCTACCTTAATGCTTGCTTGGATGATACTATCTTTTATATCTCATATATGATCATTCACTTTTCTTGGTGATGAGTGCATGTTTTTACATTTCTATCATTTTGAGCGCTACACCAAGATGTATGTGACATGGAAGAGTAACCCATGATCCTAATCGATTATGCATTTGCATTCAAAAGCAAATTTTAAATAATGCACAAATTTAGGGGGAGCTCTTGCTTATTACATACTTCTCAAAGCGATGATGTATTTCAATCTTATTATCATTTGTCGAAGCTTTGATCTATATGTTGTCATCAATTACCAAAAAGGGGGGGATTGAAAGTGCAACTATCCCTGGGTTGTTTTGGTAATTCCTAACAACATATAGCTCATTGAACTAATGCTATTTCAAGATGATCATTTCAGAAGTTCAATGATTGGCATGGCATGGATTAGGAATGTGGGCCCCTCAAAATGCTAAGGACACATATTGGCTCAAGCTCAAGACTCTACATTTTCATTTTAGTGATCCAAGATCACATTGAGTCCATAGGAAAAGCCAATACAATTAAAAGGGGATGAGGTGTTGCTGAATGGCTTGCTTGCTCAAAATGCTTAGTGATATGCTCCAAAAGCCCTCAACCACTTTCTCATATCCACATATGTCCCAAACTAAAAGTCAAACTCGGCCCTACCGAAATCATCTATCCGGCGCCACCGAGTTTATTTGACATAGCCATTGCCAGAAACCCTAGTCACTTCGGTCTCACCGATAGGGATCTCGGTCTCACCGAGATGGGATTGTAAACTCTCTGTTTCCCTTCATAACGTTTTGGTCCAACCGAGATGAGAGATCGGTCCCACGAGTTTGCAATGCAAACTCTCTGTTTCCCTTTCGTAACATTTCGGTCTCACCGAAATGAGCGAATTGGTCCCACCGAGTTTGCAATGCAAACTCTTTGTTTCCCTTTCGTAACGTTTCGGTCTCACCGAAATGAGCGAATCGGTCCCACCGAGTTTGCCTGACCAACTCTCTGTTTGCCTATTACAGAAATCGGTCCTACCGAGTTTATGTGAAAGGTCTCACCGAGATTACGTTATGCCCTAACCCTAATGAAATCGGTCCCATCGAGTTGACTTGTCGGTCCCACCAAAAATCCTAACGTTCACATTTTGAACCAAATCGGTCTGACCGAGTTTCATAATTCGGTTCCACCGAGTTTGGTAAATTGTGTGTAACGGTTAGATTTTGTGTGGAGGCTATAAATACCCCTCCACCCACTCTTCATTCGTGGAGAGAGCCATCAGAACGAGCCTACACTTCCAGCATACATTTTCTGAGAGAGAACCACCTACTCATGTGTTGAGATCAAGATATTCCATTCCAACCACAAGAATCTTGATCTCTAGCCTTGCCCAAGTTTCTTTCCACTCAAATCATCTTTCCACCAAATCCAAATCTATGAGAGAGAGTTGAGTGTTGGGGAGACTATCATTTGAAGCACAAGAGCAAGGAGTTCATCATCAACACACCATCTATTACCTTTTGGAGAGTGGTGTCTCCTAGATTGGTTAGGTGTCACTTGGGAGCCTCCGTCAAGATTGTGGAGTTGAACCAAGGAGTTTGTACGGGCAAGAAGATCGCCCACTTCATGAAGATCTACCCTAGTGAGGCAAGTCCTTCGTGGGCGATGGCCATGGTGGGATAGACAAGGTTGCTTCTTCGTGGACCCTTCGTGAGTTGAGCCCTCCGTGGACTCGTGCAGCCGTTACCCTTCGTGGGTTGAAGTCTCCATCAACGTGAATGTACGATAGCACCACCTATCGGAACCCTGCCAAAAATCTCCGTGTCTACATTGTGTTTGCTCCCTCCAAACTCCTCCATTTACCTTCATATGCAAATTTTTTACATTCCGCTGTTATACTCTTAGACTTGCATGTGTAGGTTGATTGCTTGACTTGTGCTAAGTTGCTAAAATCTGCCAAGACTTAAAACTGGGAAAGGGCTATATTTTTATTTGGTCAAGTAGTCTAATCACCCCCCTCTAGACATACTTTTGATCCTACACGATGCGGCGTATGTCGCGGGCAGATCTAGAGAGCAAGGGGCGAGAAGAAGAGCGAGGGAGAAGTGGCGAGTGGGAGAGGAGACCGAGGAGACGGGGAGGTGGCGCCCTTATCCCTCATCATCGGCATGGCACTACGGGACGACGCGCCGGGTCCAGTGGAGACGCGCCTGGTGCTCGGTCGGGTGAACTAGGGGGAAAGGAGACGACAGGGGTTGGGAGCTGGGCCGGCTAGGCCTGTCTAATGGGCTAAGGCCCAGGGCAACATGGGGTTTCTTTCCCCTATTGTATTTATTTTCTTTTTCTTTTTATGTCTTATGTTTTCTTTTTAAAACAAAAAAATTTAGTTTTATAAAATATGTAATTTGCACCTAAATTAGTATTTTAAATTAGGCCACTGTCACAAAAATTTTGGCACCTATTTAAATGGGAAAACTTTGTTTTTGCCACTCTAGCTTTTTCCCACTTTGCTTATGCCACTCTAGAATTTGACATATCACTTTTGCCACTCTTAGCTTTTGACAATACATTACAAATGCCATTTCGTGGCAAAAGCAATAATTTTTCATTTCACTTTTGCCACTCCTAGATTTTGACAATGTATCACAATTGCCACTCTAAAATTATTGCTTTTGCCATGGAATGGCAATTGTGATGTATTGTCAAAAACTAAGAGTGGCAAAAGTGAAATGTCAAATTTTAGAGTGGCAAAAGCAAAGTGGTCAAAAGCTAGAGTGGCAAAAACAAAGTTTTCCCATTTAAATTATTATTTTGCCCTTTGTTTTATTTTTTTAGGGCATTTAAACACTTTATAAAATGTTAGTTTCACCACCATAATTAACTATGGATTATTGCAACGTTATGAACATTTTAGTTTTCATGTTTGTGAACTTCTTTATTTCACTTATTATTTCTATTTGAATTCAAAGTGGAATTTGACAAGAGATATGGAATCAAAGGTGATCAAGCACTGTTTAGCAAAATCATTTAGCTTAATCACAGAGGTTACTGTAGCTCAAAATACATGGGTGTTACAGTCTTCTCCAACCCTAAGGGAGGAGGTCTTGAATCCACAAGGGGATCTTCTCCAATGGAGGTCTTACTCTTCAATGGAGTGGATAATGGATTAAAGCACTCTCTAGTTCATCAAATATGCTTTGCTAACCCTGAAATAAAGGTGGAGTTCTTCTACTTATGGTGCTAGTACATGTGGGGACGAAAGAGGGGGGTATATGGCCACTTGGGACGAATTACATGCAGGCATGGCCGGATGATCGGGGTAGCTGCCAGGATGATCCAGCTGAGCCGTAGCAGCTGGAGGTAGCCAGACGTCCAGGGTGGTGTCCGGATGTCCAGGCTTCTTCCGTGTGATCTAGTCTAGGTTCCAGATGATCCGAACTCGTGGTCAAGCTTCAGGTGCTGTAGCTAGATGATCCCGACATTCACCGGATTGTCTAAATGGTGGCTAAATGGCCCGGGCTTCCGCATATGTGGAAATTGATGTCTACTATGCAACTTTACTTCTTGTAGGCTCATGTTGAGCCTCCAAGCGCAGAGTTCTGTAGGACAGTAGCAAATTTCCCTCAAGTGGATGACCTAAGGTTTATCAATCTGTGGGAGGCGTAGGATGAAGATGGTCTCTCTCTAACAACCCTACAACCAAATAACAAGGAGTCTCTCGTGTCCCCAACACATCCAATACAATGGTAAATTGTATAGGTGCACTAGTTCGGCCAAGAGATAGTGATACAAGTGTAATATGGATAGTAGATATAGGTTTTTGTAATCTGGAAATATATAAACAGCAAGGTAACTAGTACCAAAAGTGAGCAAAAATGGTATTGCAATGCTTGAAAACAAGGCCTAGGGTTCATACTTTCACTAGTGCAAATTCTCTCAACAATGATAACATAATTAAATCATATGGCAATCCATCAACGTGCGACAAAGAGTCACTCCAATGTTCCTATCGCGGAGAACATAAAATGAAATAGCTTGTAGGGTACGAAACCACCTCAAAGTTATTCTTTCTGAGCTATTCATATAAGTGTCATAAACAACCCTAGAGTTTGTATTAAAATAACACCATATGATACAAATCAATCAACCCTAATGTCACCTAGATACTCCAACGTCACCATAAATATCCGTTGGTCAATTATAAGATATGCATCAAACAACTTCAGATTCATAATATTCAATCCAACACAAAGAACCTCAAAGAGTGCCCAAGATTTCTACCGGAGAAACAAGGATGAAAACTGATACATCTCCAACGTATCTCCCTCGGGGTTCCTCTAACCCTATTCTTCGGCCTATAATTTCCCAAATATTACCAAACCACCAGAAGCGTCCACCAAAATACTTCTCAGCCGTCGTAACCTTCTGTTCCCGTGAGAACCCATCTTGAGGTCTTTCCCGGCATCCTGTCGGAGGGGGATTCAATCATGGAGGGTGTCTACATCAACCCTATTGCCCTTCGGATGAAGAGTGAGTAGTTTACCATAGATCTATAGGTCCATAGCTAGTAGCTAGATGTCTTCTACTCTCTCTTTGATTCTCAATACCATGTTCTCCTCGATGTTCTTGGAGATCTATATGATATAATCTTCTTTTGCGATGTGTTTGTCAACATCGATAAATTGTGGATTTATGATCAGCTTATCTATGAATATTATTTGAATCTTCTCTAAATTCTTATATGCATGATTTAATATCTTTGTATTTCTCTTCGAATTATCTATTTGGTTTGACCAACTAGATTGGTTTTTCTTGCAATGGGAGAGGTGCTTAGTTTTGGGTTCAATCCTGCGTGATTTCACCCAGTGACAGAGTAGGGGTAGCGAGACACGTATTGAATTGTTGCCATCAAGGGTAAAAATATGGGGTTTTCATCATATTGCTTGAGTTTATCCCTCTACATCATGTCATCTTACTTAAGGCGTTACTCCGTTCTTTATGAACTTATTACTCTAGATGCATGCTGGATAGCGGTCGATGTGTGGAGTAATAGTAGTAGATGCAGGTAGGAGTCAGTCTACTTGACACAGACGTGATGCCTATATTCATAATCATTGCATTGGATATCATCATAACTTTGCGCTTTTCTATCAATTGCTCGACAGTAATTTGTTCACCCACAGTATTATTTGCCTTCAAGAGAGAAGCCTCTAGTGAAACCTATGGCCCCCGGGTCTATTTTCCTTCATATATTTTCATATCTATATACCAAAAATACCTTGCTGCAATTTATTTACTTTTATGTTTTAGTAATCTTTTATATCTATCTCTATCAGATCTCACCTTTGCAAGTGACCGTGAAAGGATTGACAACCCCTTTATCGCGTTGGGTGCAAGTGCTTGATTGTTTGTGTAGGTGCATATATTGTGGACTTGCGTGTTTCTCCTACTGGATTGATACCTTGATTCTTAACTAAGGGAAATGCTTATCTATACTTTGCTGCATCACCCTTTCCTCTTCAAGGGAAAAACCAACGCAAGCTCAAGAAGTAGCGGGAAGAATTTCTGGCGCCGTTGTCGGGGAGGTTCACACCAAGTCAAGATTAGTCTCCCGTCAACTTGCCAATTTCTGGTGCCGTTGTCGAGGAGATCTACATCAAGCCTACCAAGTACCCATCATAAACTCTCATCTCTTGTATTACATTATTTGCCATTTGCTTCTCGTTTTCCTCTCCCCCACTTCGAAAACGTTTTCAGAAAAATACAAAAAGATTTGCCTTATTATTCGCCCTTCTTTTGTTCATCTTTTCGCTTGCTTTTCGTTTGCTCGTGTGTTAGATTGCTTGATTTGTCTCGATGTCTCAAGATTATACCAAATTATGTGATTTTTCCAATACTAATAATAATGATTTATTAGTACTCTGGTTGCTCCCACCACTAGCGCAGAATCTTATGAAATAATGCCGCTTTGCTGAATCTTGTTATGAAAGATCAATTTTCCGGCCTTCCTAGTGAAGATGTCGCGTCTCATCTAAATAATTTTGTTTAGTTGTGCATTATGCAAAAGAAGAAAGATGTGGATAATGATATTGTGAAATTGAAGCTATTTCCGTTCTCATTGCGAGATCGTGCAAAAACTTCGTTTTCATCTTTGCCTAAAAATAATATTGATTCATGGAATAAGTGTAAAGATGCTTTTATTTCCAAGTATTTTCCTTCCGCTAAGATCATCTCCCTTAGGAATGATATTATGAATTTTAAGCAACTTGACCATGAACATGAAATTGATGGTACGAAATTGCCCTGCTCATGGTTTAAATTTGTGGATGATCATACAATTTTTTTTATGCCGGATTGAATTTTGCTTCTAGAAATCTTTTAGATTCGGCCGTGGGAGGTACTTTTATGGAAATTACTTTAGGAGAAGCTACTAAACTCCTAGATAATATTACGGTTAATTATTCTCAATGGCATATCGGAAGATCTTCTACTAGTAAAAAAGTGCATGCGATTGAAGAGATTAATGTTTTGAGTGAAAAGATGGATGAACTTATGAAATTGCTTGCTAGTAAGAGTGCTCCTATTGATCCCAATGATATGCCTTTGTCTACTTTCATTGAGAATAATAATGAATCTATGGATGTGAATTTTGTTGGTAGGAACAATTTTGGTAATAACGCGTATAGATGTAATTTCAATCCTAGACCGTTTCCAAGTAATTTCTATAATAAATATGGTAATTCCTACAACAATTCTTATGGAAATTATAATAATATGTCCTCTGATATTGAGAACAATATTAAAGAATTTATTAGTTCTCAAAGGAATTTCAAGGCTTTGGTTGAAGAAAAATTGCTTAAGGTTGATGATTTGGCTAGGAATGTGGATAGAATTTCTCTTGAGATTGATTCTTTGAAAATTAGATCTATTCCACCCAAGCATGATATTAATGAATCTCTGAAAGCTATGAGAATTTCCGTTGATGAGTGAAAAGAAAGAACCGCTAAGATGCGTGCTAAGCGAGATTGGTTTGTAAAAGCGTGTTCTTCTAGTTTTTGTGAAAATAATGATGAAGATCTTAAAGTGATTGATGTGACTCCTATTGAATATTTGTTTTCTAATATAAATATTGATAAAGATGGAATTGGAGATGAGTCAAGTTTAGTTAAAAGGTGTCTCAATGATTTGGAGTTTATAGATCTTGATGCAAGTATTGATAAAAGTGGGATTGGAGAGGTCAAAACTTTAAGTAGCGATGAACCCACTCTTTGGGATTTCAAGGATTTTAATTATGATAATTGTTCATTGATTGATTGTATTTCCTTGTTGCAATCCGTGTTAAATTCTCCTCATGCTTATAATCAAAATAAAGCTTTTACTAAACATATAGTTGATGCTGTCATGAAATCTTTTGAAGAAAAGCTTGAATTGGAAGTTTCTATTCCTAGAAAATTTTATGATGATTGGGAACCTACTATTAAGGTTAAGATTAAAGATTATGAGTGCCATCTTTGTGTGATTTGGGTGCTAGTGTTTCCACGATTCCAAAAACTTTATGTGATGTGTTAGGTTTCCGTGAATTTGATGATTGTTCTTTAAATTTGCATCTTGCGGATTCTACTATTAAGAAACCTATGGGAAGAATTAATGATGTTCTTATTGTTGAAAATAGGAATTATGTACCCATAGATTTCATTGTTCTTGGTATAGATTGCAATCCTACATGTCCTATTATTCTTGATAGACCTTTCCTTAGAACTATTGATGCAATTATTGATATGAAAGAAGGAAACATTAGATTTCAATTTCCGTTAAGGAAGGGCATGGAACACTTTCCTAGAAAGAAAATTAAGTTACCATGTGAATATATTATGAGATCTACTTATGGATTGCATACCAAAGATGAAAATACCTAGATCTATGATTTATGCCTATCTAGGGGCGTTAAACAATAACGCTTGTTGGGAGGTGATGTCTACTACGCAACTTTATTCTTGTAGACACGTGTTGGGCCTCCAAGCGCAGAGTTTTGTAGGACAGTAGCAATTTTCCTCAAGTGGATGACCTAAGGTTTATCAATCCATGGGAGGCGTAGGATGAAGATGGTCTCTCTCAAACGATCCTGCAACCAAATACAAGAAATCTCTTGTGTCCCCAACACACCCAATACAATGGCAAATTGTATAGGTGCACTAGTTCGTAGAAGAGATGGTGATAAAAGTGTAATATTGATGGTAGAAATATGTTTTTATAATCTGAAAAAATAAAACCAACAAGGTAGCAATTGATAAAAGTGAGCACAAACGGTATTGCAATGCTTCAAAAAAGAGGCCTAGGGTCCGTACTTTCGCTAGTGCAATCTCTCAACAGTGCTAATATAATTGGATCATATAACCACCCCTCAAAGTGCGATGAAGAATCACTCCAAAGTTCCTATCTAGCGGAGAACATAAGAATAAATTGTTTGTAGGGTACGAAACCACCTCAAAGCTATTCTTTCTGTTCGGTCTATTCAAGAGTTCTTACTAAAATAACACAAAGCTATTCTTTCCGTTCGATCTATCCTAGAGTTCATACTAAAATAACACCAAAGAAAATTCATATTCATAATACTCAATCCAACACAAAGGACTTCAAAGAGTGCCCCAAGATTTCTATCGGAGTAACAAAGACAAGAACGTGCATCAACCCCTATGCATAGATTACCCCAATGTCACCTCGGGAATACGCGAGTTGGGTGCCAAAACATATATCAAGTGAATCAATACGATACCCATTGTCACCACGAGTATTCAATTACAAGACATATATCAAGTGCTCTCAAATCCATAAAAGTATTCAATCCGATAACAACGAAATCTCAAAGGGAAAACTCAATTCATCACAACAAGATAGAGAGGGGAAATGTAACGCCCACGATGCGGCTATATCTCCCACGTGTCGAGGCACGACTTAGAGGCATAACCGCATAGTGGTTTTGTCGCAAGAAGGGTCAACTTCACACAATCCGATGTAATGAACAAGAATGGGATAAAGAGTTGGCTTACAATCGCCACTTCACACAATACATAAATATAATTCATACATCATCCAAAATACACACATATAGACCGACTACGGTCAAAATCCAGATGAAAATAAGACGACCCCAAATGCTAGATCCCCGATCGTCCCAACTGGGCTCCACTACTGATCATCAGGAAAAGACACATAGTAACGACCACGTTCCTCATCGAACTCCCACTTGAGGTCGATCTCGTCAACTGCACTGGCATCGTAGGCACCTGCAACTGTTTTGGTAGAATCTGTGAGTCACGAGGACTCAGCAATCTCACACCCGCGAGATCAAGACTATTTAAGCTTATAGGAAAGGATGGTGTAATGAGGTGGAGCTGCAGCGGCAATAAGCATATATGGTGGCTAGCATACGCAAAAGAGAGCGAGAAGAGAAGCAACGGAGCGGTCTTCACCTAGCAATGACCAAGAAGTGATCCTGAACTCCTACTTACGTCATTCATAACTCAGAACGTGTTCACTTCCCGGACTCCGCCGAGAAGAGACCATCACGGCTACACACACGGTTGATGTATTTTAACTGGGTCAAGTGACAAGTTCTCTACAACCGGACATTAAGAAATTCCCATCTGCCTCATAACCGCGGGCATGGCTTTCGAAAGATAATACCCTGCAGGGGTGTCCCAACTTAGCCCATCATAAGCTCTCACGGTCAACGAAGGATAAACCTTCTCCCGGAAAGACCCGATCAGTCTCGGAATTCCGGTTTACAAGACATTTCGACAATGGTAAAACAAGACCAGCAAAGCCCCTGAATGTGCCGACAAATCCCGATAGGAGCTGCACATATCTCGTTCTCAGGGCACAACGGATGAGCCAGACGTCGGGTTGGCATACACCCTGGTTGCCCAGGGGGCGCCGGACATCGCTCGGTTTGGGCCAGCACTCGAAGGAGCACTGGTCCGGGGGTTAAAATAAAGATGACCCTCGGGCTCTAGAAAACCCGGGGGAAAAAGGCTTAGGTCACAAATGGTAAAACCAAGGTTGGGCCTTGCTGAAGGAGTTTTATTCAAGGCGGACTGTCAAGGGGGTCACCCAACCGCGTAAGGAACGCAAACTCAAGGAACATAATCCCGGTATGACAGAAACTAGGGTGGCAAGAGTGGAACAAAACACCAGGCATAAGGCCGAGATTTCCACCCTTTACCAAATATATATAGATGCATTAATTAAATAAGAGATATTGTGACATCCCAACATATCCATGTTCCAACATGGAACCAACTTCAACTTCACCTGCAACTAGCAACGGTATAAGAAGGGCTGAGCAAAAGCGGTAACTTAGCCAAACAACGGTTTGCTAGGAAAGGATGGTTAGGGGCTGACATGGCAATATGGGAGGCATGATATAGCAAGCGATAGGTAGCGCAGCATGGCAATAGAGCGAACAACTAGCAAAGCAAAGATATAAGTGATTTCGAGGGGTGGTCATCTTGCCTGCAAGGTTCTGAGAGTTGTCGAAAGCTTGATCCTCGTAAGCGTACTCAACAGGTTCCTCGTTCACGAACTCGTCTCCCGGCTCTACCCAAGACAAGAACACAAACAAACGGAACCACAATCAACCACAAGAAATGCACAAGCAACATGATGCAAAACATGTATGATATGCAAGATATGATATGCGATGCATATGCGTGCTCCGGAAGGAAAATGATGAACAAGGAAGTAACTTGGCAAACCAAGCATGCCAATGGAAAGATGAGATGATTTCGGTCAAAATCGATATAAAGATCACCGGAAACGGATGCACGGTTTGCAAATGGCAAGCAAAACAAGAATGACACGAATCTGTGATTAACAGCATGATAGCACTTAAAATGCAACAAGCAACAATGCTACAGCACTCCAACATAGCAACAAAGCATATGGCAGTAATCTACATGAGATGCTTGACAAAAGATGAACACTGAGCTACGGCTAGATCACAACATAACAGGCTCAAACAAGCATAGCAAAAGTGCAAAAGATAACAGGTTCACAGACTTAGCGAAATTACTGGACATGGGAGAAACAGCATCAGGTAGCAATGTTCAGAGCACGAAATCAACATGCTACACGAAATTAAAATGGCAAAACAAGGCATGGAAGTATTCTACTAAATGTATAAGACAAAAGTGCCTTACTGACCAAAAGCCAAAAAGTACCAGAAGATATGATGGCAAGCATGTAAACATAGCAAGTTCCGTTATCAGGTTTCAGACTTAGCAGAAAACAGAGCATGGCAGAAACAATAATATGAGGGCAACTTTGTGAGCTTGATGCACTCATCACAAAGCAATGCATGACAAAATAAGCACATCCACAGCAAGATGGCATGTTTATGAAGCTATCCATGGCAAGAACAAAAGCATAGCATGTATGGATCAACTACAATAAGCTTGGCAAAATTGAATAACACGTAAACAATCTGCCAGAAATATTTCATAGCAAAAGTAGAGCAAGATTGAGTCATGCTATGGTTCTCCATAATTGCAAACAAGGGCAGGAATGGATCAATTACAACCATGTCTACAAAACACCCTTACTGAACATCTCCAAAATATGCATGGATCTCTCTGTAGCATCAAGTTTACATGGCAACAAAATAACAGCAGACAAAAATACATGAAATCACTAAGTCTCTGAAATCAGAAACATTAGCTTGTGCTAGTCACCACAGAGATCACAAAAATACATGGCATACACCACTGGAAAGATGGCATGGCATACAACAAAACACATGTAGAGCTCATGCCCATAAGATGCACAGATTGAATGATACAAAAAATGACAAATCTCCAAGTTCTGTTAAGAACCAGCAGATAACAGCAACTAGCACTCTTGCAACAGAGATTTGGGCATCCAGATGGCCTCTAATGAACATGGTGCAATTGAACAAAATGTAGAGCATCATGAGAAGAACAATTCGACATATTACACGCGCGAAACAGAGCTACATGCAGAGAGTTATGCAATGTTGAACAGGGGCACATGCTGTAATAATGCAAAGACTTAGA